>NC_071106.1:35687500-35987500 GCF_024256425.1 Clarias gariepinus
TGTGCTAACAATGCAAAGTTTTGTGCCACTTCTTGTTTTCAGTATAAAGAGTAAAGTATATAAATAAAAAAATACATTACTGGGAATCTACAGTATATTAATTAAACACAAAGATAATTTAGTTTTGCCCTTAATTTTTTTTATAATTTTTTTTATTTTAAAAGTCAGATCCTTATGTTGGCGTAAACCCTTAATCAAGTTAAGAAAACTATTTGGTAACTTCCATAGGTATTCATATACAGTATCACAAGCAAAAACACATATTTGTCATATCTCTTCATGTATTTTTATAAATTTTTTAATAAAATGTGTCTTTAACTTGATCTGTTTTATTAAAAATATATTAAATACACTTTTTGGAGGAAACACGTATGATAACTTCATTTACCTTGATTTGCAACATAAAAATTATTTTGAAAAAGAATGATTTTTAATTTTTAAGTACAGTATTTCAATGCATGCCCTATAAAAGGTTAACATGAAGTAGGTTCATGTTTATTCACGTGTCAGATCTTGAGATGTCATTGTGTATATATTGTACCGCTTGCAGTTATAAACACTGTTAAGTGGTCAAATTAATAAGTAAGCTTTAGAAAAATGTAATGATGTAAAAAGGAGAATGAACAATTTTTGATCTTACATTGCATTAGGGCAGAGCCTTCAACTCACATTTACTTGACTAACATTTTACTTTCCTATCAAAAGCAGTGCACCAACAAGAATTACAAAACTGTGTCAACTTTCCATTAACTTTCTCAACGTTTACTTTATCATAAACAAAATTTTGGCTACCTTCAATAAATAAAATGTATCTTTTTCATTATAAATTTTAGTATAGTTCCTGCTTTTTCCACATCTCATAAAACTGAAATCTTGGCTGAAATCCAAACAAAGTAGGGAATATTTACGCTGCTTAATAGTTGCCTGCAATTTGGTGCTTTGTGAAAGAGATGTATTTCATTGTGGTTCAAATAAAAGTTTCACCTTGAAAAATGCCCAATAAACTTTGAATTATAGAGCAGCTTAAGGAGACCAAGAACCACTCTGGTAATGAGTGTGCATTATGCTACCATCACTAATTTACCCAGTGCATTACTCTCCACTTTCTAAATATATACTTACTGAATTATAAATGAGAAAAAAATAAGAGTCTAAAAACGGTTTTATTGTGCACAAAAATGCACTACAGAAAACACTGGAAAGAGATTTAATCTATAATTTAGATAACCACAATAGATTCAGAATAGCTCTTCATTGTGCAATGGCTCCTCCTCTTCTTTTTCCTACTTCCTGTAACTAATTTTAATTACCACTACAGAAATCCACTGGAATAATAATAATCACACCACATAATTTAAGTGCCCCCACTTTTAAGACAGTGGATCACTCTAAGAATCTGAGAGGCCTGGACTGCTTACCATGTTGTAAAGTGACTTGGATATATCATGGCATGTTAGCTGATTATTATTATTTTTGTCTAAATTTTTGCACTTCAGGCCTCCTTTAAATAATATAAAATGCATGTAATTCATGGCACCTTTCTCCATGGCACCTTTCTCTCTATATATTTTATGATAATAATAAAATGATAATAAGACAACAAAGACTTTGAATTAAGCTGCTTTCAATTTTTCTGCTTTCAACACATCAACTTTGGGAAAAAGAGGTTCACTTGCTGCCTGATATATTCTACCCACTTCTTGCCACCACTGTAATGAGAAATTGAAAATGTAGCTACTGTAAGAGGGGCCAAATTGTAATGGCTGGACAACTGGGGCAAAGCACCTCCAAAACTCTTGTGTAATCTTCTCAGGCTGCAATGAACAGGACATAACAAAAGTGATGTACATGTAAGGAAGAAAACTGGTGAACGGGCAACATGGTCATGGGTCACCTACTTAAATTGAGGAAAACGTTAACGCTGTCCCAATAGAAAGGTGTCAGAGCACATACTACGTCACTACTGTTTTGGAAGTAAAGATGGGTGACCTACTCAATATTAGGTGGGTGGTTACTGATCAGTGTATACATGAAGGCTTTGAGACACAGTTTTTGTTTTATTCAGCTTTATTTTTTCAGTGCACCTTTGAACATCTAAGTGAAAGCTAACACCAACATGTCAGAAAAAAAAAAAAGAAAAAAATCACTGATTTGTAAAATATCACCATCCTCCTAAAATCACTTGTACACTTAATCAGGGGAAGCTAATTACCTTCTCAATGGCACATAAAGCTTTGCACATCTAGACTGCAATATTCACCCACTCTTCACTAAGTTGGACTGCCTGTGCAACCATTGTAGGGTCCAGGTATTACCTCATACTACCTTAAACAAATGCAAAACGAAAGACAGCCAGAAATGATTAAATGAAAAAATATCAGTCGCCTGTGAAACCATTCCTATTTTGGGGGTCATCTCATTGCCTATCTAATACACATGTTGTTAACACCAAAGCATCTCAACCGCCTCCCGGCTTCATAACTGACCATATACATATCCCAGAATATCCCAGTTTTAATAAGTGTTCCTTTTATTTTTATTTAAGAAAAGAATACTAGTATGATGTATATTCTCATAATTTTATCATATACAGTATATCAATATATATGTATATATGTAAACATTGTAATGCAAAAATTTGGCAAAATGGTCTGGGTTTCAAGGGTTGCTCAGTTTTAGCTGACCTGTTTGCAGAAAACACTATAAGTAAGTATAGTCATTTAAATGAGCATAAGGTGCATGAATTATGCACACACAAAGGCATTTTCAAGAGCAGAGCAGACAAGTGAGCATAGAGAGAAACTATCATGCATGAGAGCCCTTCAGTTCTGTGAGCATGAAATGTCAACATGTTAAACAGAATGTGTGAATTGTCTAAAACCCATGTGGAAAAGTTGCTTTATTAAGAAGCCAGTGTGACTTATCTTTGTTATACAGGATTTAATTTATTGTTCAAATGTACAGTAACTGAAATTACCTTTGTTTAACCCTGCAAAGACATGTGTTTAATAGTAAGACAACATTGTAATTATTATTATTATTATTATTATTTATAATAATAATAATAATAATAATAATAATAATAATAATAATAATAATAAATCCTTTACGACTAATCTATCTTAAACATGACATTTAATTATAGAGTGCATGTGTAGTGCTTACTGCACAGTTCATTACATTTGTAAACCACTAATCTACAAATCACTGCTGGCTTAGTATTGACCTGAATATGCCAAAAGGAATTACCT
Organism: Clarias gariepinus; assembly: GCF_024256425.1. NCBI lineage: Eukaryota > Metazoa > Chordata > Actinopteri > Siluriformes > Clariidae > Clarias > Clarias gariepinus. Next base: position 35,690,752 of record NC_071106.1, read on the forward strand.
TCAGGAAATTAAATGCTAATCCTCATAGTACTTAATTTGAATTCCTGGGATGAAGAAAGTTGTCAGGTTATTGGTAAATAAATCTGTATCAAAAACAACCAAAGAAAATAAACAACCAACCAACAAACAAATATATTACCAAAGGGTCAAAATGTTGGCCTGCATCAAGCAAGCATTCAAATTTCACAAATTCGGATACAGTAAGATTGTTCTAAATTACTTGACGGATCATGCTAAACCTTCATCTACATAGAAGGAATTTGATTCAGTTTGATGGGGAGTATAAATATTGGACTTTGGAGCAATGGAAAAAATCATGTGGTCTGATGAGTCAGAACTGATGCTATACCAGAGCCATTTGCGTGTTAGGGTAAAAAAAAAAGGAAGTGCTGGAAAAGATGCCCCCATTATGCATATTGTCCATTTTACAAGCCTCTGGAGACAGTGTCATGATCTGAAATAGCTTCAGTTGGAGAGTTGGACATTGCTTCAGTTTACATTTACATTTACATTTAGGCATTTGGCAGACGCTCTTATCCAGAGCGACTTACAAAAAGTGCTTTAATGTTTACATCATTGGATACATACTTACACTGGGTTAACTAGGTTAATAACTAAGTGCCATTAGTCCAACACAATTAATAATAATAATAATAATAATAATAATAATAATAATAATAGGCCCTAATAATAAGTCAGCTGATAGCCTGAATGAACTGAATGACCAGATTAACACATTAATAGATTTTTCTCCTTATTTGATGGTATGAGCATATTTCAGTTAGGACGTGAAAGAATGGTTCTGGAAGCATGAGAAATCATTTTTCTTCCATTCCAATTCCATTATCAAAGCTAAAGCTGGTCAAATAGAATCTCATAGTGTGTGGATCTTTTTTTCCCTTTTTTTCATGGCCAGGCACAGTGTGAATATGTGTGTATATATATCAAATTCTTACAGCATGCAGACCATCTCTTAGTGTCTTTCACCTCATACCCCCACATCCTCGGGTCTCTGAATAACAAAGAAGGGAAAATGCTGAGCACTCAGCCCAAATAGCTGTTGAATATTAATGAGGGTTCACTTGGGGGTAACTGCCATTCCATGGGTATCATTTACCAATTCTTGTGTGTACACCAGTATTTTCTAGCCACCCATCAACTTGGGTTTTCTTTTTTTAGGAATATCCCACTAAAATTGTGGTTAAGGAAACAGGTGTGCAACAAAAGGCATGACAGGAAACATAGCTTGGCTTTTACAAGGTGATATGTGTGTGGGAATGTGCTATGATTTGTGTGGGAGTCAGTGAACCCTATTGACATCAGTGATACTGGGCTTTATGGTTGAGTTTTGACAATTACAGGTTAGTACAAAATGAAAACACAACTCTGAAGCAAAAGATTCCTTTGTTTCTGATTCAGTGATGCACTACAATCTTCTGGAATGTCCAGTTTTTTTGTTTTTTTTTTAGATTCTACTCTGACATTAAATCAATCTTTATTTCCATTTTTAACCTTCTTGGAACGGTTATGTTGAGTATGTAGCCGGTTTAACAAACACAGTGGGCAAAAGCAGTCTGGCTGAATGTTCGTGAATGTCAGGCTTACATCAAGTTGTGAGATAACTACCTGCCATTTCGAAACAAACATAAGAACACAATACATTCAGTTTGTTATCAGATACTCGTTGTCAAAATGTCTGTGGTGTACCTCTAGGGGAGGGCGAGTAAAACATTCCATTTCCTCTTTTTCCATTTCTGTGGGAATTTTAAATGTTAGATGTTTATTGGGATTGAGAAACAAGCAAAAGTTTGGTTTAGGTTTAATTTTCTACTTCTGGTTTTCATAACTACTGTATAGTACACCCTATGTATGTATATTATTATTATAGTATGTATAAGTATACATATGTATGTATTTTAAATACAATTTTTTGACATATTTTATGTTATGACCTGCATTATTGGGTCAAACAATATTCAAGTAAAAGTACACTTTGGATGTAATTTGATTTGGTGCAGAATAAGTATTAATAATAACAAAGTTAATATTTAAGATGGTACAATTTTCAGAATATTCTCAGAAATTGTGTCGAATGTAAGTTTTAGTGATCTGAAACAAATGTTTTCAGTGTATGCTCCTTATATTCTAAATCTACGGGTTGCACAGATTGGCACCTCTGGTATTTAAATAGTGCAGCCGCATTAGACTCATAATAAATACTGTATGATACACTGTACAGTACATGATGTGAATTGCACAGTCCCATGATGCACATCATCAATTCTTTACAATAACAATGCATCGTTACATTTCTAATAAAAACATTTTACATGATGGGAATTTGAGTTAAACTAGGACTTTTGATTGTGCAAAATAACATACCACAGTTATGAGTTATTACTACTTTTATTTAACTTTATAATCCCCTGCTACACTAATGCACTTATTCCAGAGTGCTTGGATACCATCAAGGTAGAAAGTTTCTCTGTCCATGGCAGAAGTATTACTTAAATTCACAAAGCTGACGCTGGAGAATTCCTCCATAAATATGGAATAAATGGCTCTTCTCAGAAAATACTGACCATATCAACAATTATACCTTTACAAATATACCTTAGTTTATGTGGTGCATTTGCCATAACTATGAAGAATAATCAAAACCTTTTGACCAATCAATAGAAATTTTAACAAACTGGTATAGAAAAAAATATAATTCATTTGATCTGATATTTGACTTTAAGTCTAAAAATGTTGCTTTAAGGCTCTCAAATGATTTGGAGTTGATACTGACAATTTTATCAGTCTTTTAAATGAGTGAAATATTTAAGGGCCACTGGATTTTTTTTCTGGGACTTAGAAGAATCCTTAAAAGAATCTAATACATGCAAATAGTTAAAAAAGTTATTTTTCTTTCTTTCTTTTTATTATTTAACATTTTTTTAAGTTGATGATTTAGAGATGAAAATACAATGGAGCACCCACAGATGGCAATAATTTGATTTATACTGTTAAGTAGCTGAGTGTCTGTCCTTTTCAGACTGATTAGTCAGTTATCCACCAGAGGATCTGGGATGCAATTTCAATTTACACTTCTAGATAGGTTCCTCTAGAGAAAACATGAAGTATATTCATGAGATATCACAATCATAAAACTGGAGTGTTAATTTGGGAATTCATTTAACATGCAATTACCATACGAATAACCTTACACGTGTTCTCGACTGGAGCAACAGAAAAGTGTTCACCCTGTTGTTGAAAAATCACAACCTCAATTATCCCACAGCCATCCTTGACTGAGAGTCTGAAAAAGCACAGATTGTAGTGGCAATTTTGGGAAAGGTTATTTTTCTCTATCCAGTGTCAATCAACAATATTGGCATATAATATTGGCATGTGAGAGATTAAATATGTGCAAGAGGGCAGTTACTGTAGCACTTTCCTCAGAGTGTGCCATGATGTAGCATAAGCATTAGTTTAAAAAGATAACATGTCTGGCATCATCTGTTTCAAAGAAAAGTGGACGAGTGAACTGGAATAGACAAATAGACGTAAAGAAAAATGCATAGATACAGTAGGTGATAGATGACAGTTGATAGAGGATAGATGATATTGCATACAGGCTATGGGGTTTATCCATTATTAATAGTATAAAAATTATTTTTACACATGACATTCAGCACAGTACGATGATTAGTCACAGTAAACATTCGAATGTGCAAACCTTAAAAAAAAAGAAGGATGTCCGATGCTCCTGAATGAGTTGATCAGGAACTTGCCTGGTAGTTACTGCCACATTCTCTGTACAGTTCTGACCTCCATGAAAGCCATTTTCTTGTGTTTGGGCCGTTAAAGGGAGGCCAGCATTTTAAACGAAAAGCAGTTAGATTGATCATGGATCTTGATGGTATCTAAGCACTAATGAATCACTGGGAAAAATACATTAGTGTTAGGGGATTATATGGACAAATGAATTCTCATAACTGATATAAATTTTCATAGTTATTCTGCACTTAAAAGAAGTCCTAGTTTTACTTAATGCCCACATATTTCTATTCTTGCCTTTAATGTAATTGGTGATTCTGCTTTATCTTTTATTTTATAAAACGCTTTACTTCGCGGCACATTTAATATGTGGTTTGATCTGTTTTAACATCCCTCAAGATACAATGAAGATATCAAAGAATCAACGCTCTTGTACTTCCACCAACTTAGTAGAATGACCTTTAGCTGATACAGTAGTATGATAGTCTGGAACTTTATGGAGAAAATAAAGCATTGCAGTGTGTCACTCTGAATAAAGGTATCTACTAACAATGTACTTCAATGTAAACCTTTTACAACTTTGATTGACTTAGAGGTAAATTTATCTCAGGGTGCACCAAAATAACTACTTGGTTAATAATCCTGAAGTTGTAAATAAAGGCAGCTTCCTTAAATAAAGTTAGAAGAAACAACAGCAGCGGACTATTTTCTACTCCTGTAGAAGCTGATACACAAGAGGGCTACTCATGAGGTGTTGTCCATCTTAAAGCAATTTAAATTAGAACCCAGCACCTTTAGTCTCTTTGTTTGTGTGATACTCTTCTTTACCTCCCAGAGGATAGGTGCAACAAAAAAGTAGGTAAAATAACTAGGCTCATTTGGTAATGCACATGACCCACCTGACTTGTGTTCTTGATTTTAGGGAAGGTTAAGATGGTCATGCATTCTTTCCTGCCAGTGTTTCCATATACGGTACCATGCTTCCAGAATAGTTATTTCTTCTGATGTGCATTCATTAATTCATGTTTCTGTAACAATTGTATGCTGTTCAGAGTGTGTGGTGGATCTGTCCCATTAACACCCAGTATTAGAATTTCTCTTCTTCTTCTTTGGGTGGATAAAAATGTAGAATGCATAAGAAATAAAACCACATTAATGAGTAAAATATTTATGTGAAACCCCACACATACTGTATAGTAACTTGAGCATGGAAATGTTGTGAGGCAGTCATGCTACATACAGTACTACATTTAGGCATTTGGCAGATGCTCTTACCCAGAGTGGCTTACATTTTTATCTCATTATACATCTGAGCAGTTAAGGGTTAAGGGCCTTGCTCAACTTGCTCAAACTGGGGTTTGAACCTGGGATCTTCCGAACCGTAGTCCAATGCCTTAACCACTGAGCTACCCCTGGCCCCACAACCTGAAACATGTTGGCATGGGAAAATAATTTATCAGATAACACTTCCCCATTTCTTAACATTGTTTTTACCATCGATCATGTGATTTCAAACCTATTCAAGGTGAAATAGCTCTATACTGTAGATCTTGTAATCACTGCTCTACAGTTACTAACCATAGAGAAAATCAACAGATCACACAGTAACATGCACCAAGAAACACTGCTATATATTGTACATGAACCTTGGAGTTGCAATGGGGCAGAAAAGGGTTCAGAGCTATGTGCAAGTTCTTTGAAAGTGCACCTCATTTGAATTTAATTATATTGACATTTGAATTTTGACATATTTGAAGATTTTTTTCAATTAAAAGGAGGCATGAACCAAATTTGATGTGTGTACATCACAGAAGAGCAAGAAAGAGAATTCTATATACAACAGCAGCCAGGGAACTGACAAAAAAGACCAAAAAAAATCATATTGTCAGACCATAAAGTAGTTTTTGACTGATTTTAATTAAGATGGGCTCCAGTAGAAATGTCCACACAGAATTGGTGTTTGAGAGCATCAATTATATCTGACTTCCTCTGACTACACCTTTGTGACAGAGGCTAATTTGCAAATTCTCCAAGCTGCTGTCTGACAGGCTAAACACACCTCTTTGCTTTTATCCCTTGTTATTGCTTTATGAACCTGACAGATAGCTGGGGATGGTTGGATGCTGTCTCCATGAGGATAAGAGTGTGCTGTATATACAGGTATGTAGAGGCTTTAAAAAACGTACAAAAAATATGCTTGCATCCAAGGTTTATAACAATTGGTTTACATTTTGATTTGGTTTATAGTGTCATATTGCTTTACAGTGTTTTTAATCAATGTAGTGGTTCATTCACTTTCCTTTAATTTTAAGTGGAGTATCTGACAGATGAAACAAAAAAACATACACATTTTATTTCTTTTCAACACACCTATTAGAAATTTTAAAATAGCATTTTTGACAGTCGTGCACAGACCACATTTAGGTATATAGTTCTACCATGGTTCATACATTGGCAAGAGTACATGGCTTTACCATGTATTGTAGCATGGTACTGTGGAACACATACCATGGTACTGGCAAAAATATATATACATGTTAATGTCCAATAATGAGAATATTTATACAGTAACATGTACGAGCCTATTTACAGTACCTGTTACGATTAATATACAACATTTTTAAATACCATCATACATGTTGAGTACAACAATTGCTGAAAAAGTTCAATAGGTACTGCTTTTGGTCCAGTATGTATAAATATATCATATGACATATTAAACTTTACTAGAGACCGAGCACCCAATAATTACCATGGTATTCACGAAAGAATAGCTATGCATACCATAGTACTACCATGGAACCCGATGAAGTGCTATTGTACCTACCCTGGTACACTATAAGGTTCTATGGTGCCTACCTCAGTAACAACAGAAATACCACTGTAATACTATGGTGTATTAAGGTACGTACTATAGTTTACCATAAGAAACTATAGTACATACAGTACAGTACCAGAGTAAAATTTGTTATGGGCATTGGTAATTATTACCTTATATATAATGTTAAAATTGGAGTGAGTACTGAGGAGTGTGACTGTCAAAAACCACCAGCACAGTGATATTCGAATCAAAATTATATTTCACAATAGCCTATTGAGACCCCATCTTAGCACAGGCAGAAATCCACAACAGTAAGCTTGTGATTTCAGGAAAAGCCTTAAAATGTGCCCTATTTCTTTCAACCCACTTTTACTGACTTTTTTTTATGTACACAATTTGTCACTGAACTTCAATAAAAATAGGCTACTTCACCTACATACTAGCTCAATATAACTAAATAACTGGCTGAATTATTTTAGCTGGAAATAAAACTGGATGTAAATTTTATTACTGTATGTTCATCATACAGAGAAATTATTATTTTTTTTTTGGAAATATAAAAAAAAATTATAATAACAAAACACTCACTTAAATTATTATTATCCTATCCTAAATTAGAAAAATAAACAAACAAATACATAAATTCATTTATTGCGAGAATATTGTACGACTCAACAGTTATAAATACAGGACGTCCCAAATGTCTCAATACAAGGTAGAAATTAACACATTAGCAAAATATCTTAAAATTTGCCTCTTTTACTTACTTAGTATAATTCTATTTAATTCAATTCAATTTTATTTGCATAGCGCTTTTAACAATTGACATTGTCCCAAAGCAGCTTTACACAATCAAAAGAATTATTTAAGTTTGTATGGAATGGAAATGTGTATGAATCAAAATGGTCAGATAGTCCCTGCTGAGCAAGCCGAGGGCGATGGTGGCAAGGAAAAACTCCCTGAGATGGTATTAGAAAGAAACCTTGAAAGGAACCAGACTCAACAGGGAACCCATCCTTATCTGGGTGAAACAGAAAGCAAGAATTGATCTATATTCATACTGTCTGTTAGTTGGCAGGCAGTTCAGCATAACTGTTGATGTTAATTGATGTTATAAGAATAAAGTAAGAATGCATTTCAACTTAAATTTAAATCATTTTCATAGAAATTAAAAATACTGCACAATAATAATTAAAAGAAACACATTTACTCATATTGTAAACACCATACTGTACAGTATGTGTTAGCATGAGCTTACCAGGCTCGGCAGCAACGGTTGGCAATTATGCAGAGGTAAAATGGCTATTTTCTTCTATACTCTATATGAGACAAGACACCTTGTTTTTGTCTAAGTGGCATAAGAGACAGGACAATCATCTGAGAAACTAGACTCCAAAATTTTTTTTTTACTATAGTACGGGTACTATGGTAAATAGTAAACATTTATTTGCTGACAGTCCATTTTACGCATTTCTATAAGGTGCTGCAAGTACTATAGTATGGAATACCTCCTATCAAAAGTATGTTATACAGGTTATGAAATACCTGCTTAACTTTGATAGCCACTGCAGTACACAATGAGTATCATTGTATTTACCAGTATTGAGGTGCACACCATAGTACAACTATGGTACCCACTGCAGTGCCAAAGTATATACTGTGGTACTCTATAAAGTCCTATGGTGCCTAGCTTGCCATGGTCATGTATGAAGTACCATGGTAATACTATGGTATATTTTGGTATGTACTTTAGTTAAATATAGTAAACTTTAGTACATACCATAACACATTTTATTATGGGTGCAGAATATTTCGGTCAATATTATTTATTGGGTAGCACCAAGGGTACCAAGTTCAGCAGGTGTCTCATATGGGATTGCCTTTTCCATACCATACCATACCATACCATACCATACCATTCCAGTAGCATGTACTAACATCTAATATTGTACAGTATGTACAAACATACCATATTAGGTACCCGCTGAACTTTGGTAACCACAGTAATACCCAATAAGTATCATGGTTTTTTACCAAAGTATTCTGATATACACCATAGTACTACCACAGTGCCACAGTACCTACCTTGGTACTCTATAAAGTCCTATGTGGCTTATTATGGTAATGTCTGAAGATCATGGTAATCTTCAGACTATAGTACTATAGTACATACTGTAGCACAGTGGAATTTCTTCTAGGCTCTATATGTGACTAGTGAGGATGCACAGATTTAATATTAAATGCAGTCTTCAAATGCTCCTGTAATAAAATGTTATAAATGCTACAGTTTGGTATGCTGGAAAAACCTTTACCTAATTATTATTTTTTTTTTACATATAAAATACCATACAAATTAATTCAATACACAGCAGTTCGTTTTAGATGTTTGGTCTTTTTATGCATTTTAGTGATATCAATATATAATACAGTTCTCAACTTATTGTGTTTAAGAAAGCAAAAAATTCAGAATGATATGGCAATTTTAAAAATGACCAGATTTGATAAATGCTTAGACACCAACAACTATTTTTTTAGTGATCATAATTTAATTTACAGGTTAAGATACGAATAAAATAACAGTGTTCCACCAAGACTTTTGAACACACAACATGATAAAACAGCTAATCCACAGTATTTTACTTTGACCTTTATTTCAAGGTAAGAAACTTTCTGCAGAGTTTATAGCATTATGTTTCTTTTTAAAGATATGGTTCAGGTATACCAAGTAGCATAAAATAAATAAAATACCCTTAGACTAACACTGTGTACAGTAACACACAATAGACTGCAAACTAATATTCTCATGTTTAATGTTTGGTACATCCCTTACTTTTCTACTTAAATTCTTAATGTCATGGACAGAATACATTAGCAAAGCTGGTCTTTTGTCTGATTATGTACTTAATCCTAAAAGGGTAAAATGGGTCTATCTCCAGTTGCTAAGGATTAAGTGATGAATGGATGTATTTTGCATGGCTCCCAGATGCAAATAGGAAATGCTGTCTATTGTTACCATATTCTTGTCCATTTAGTATGATTTAGTACTCATGTCTATATTGCTATAGTATGTAAATATGTCTTTATGTATTTATTCTATTCATACACCCAGAGATTCTGCTATGCTTTTTTTCTTTATAAAAACAACAGAAATTCATTTTGTATCTGAATCGCATTGCTTACTTCTGTTATTTATTGAAAATACTAGTGCAACCTATCTGACCTTACTATGTAGCAGCCTACAAATTCGACAAACCCAGTGCCTTTATACACAATTTTGAAGATTGTTTTGTATTTATTTGTCTCCTTACTGTTGTAGGCTATGTTATGGACTATCTCATGAGCTTTCCTCTGAGATGGCCCTGTAAGGATGCTCCGGTCACAGACAGCCTAGAGAATGGAGCCTTTTGTATGTGCCACATTCATGTGCAAATGAAAGTGCAATGGAGTTACTTTCATATCGTCCAGCGTGCCATACTACCCTTATCTCACTTTCTCAAATAGACTTGAAGCAATTGTGGTATTAACTTCGGAAAAAAAAAAAAATTCCCACATGAGCAGAGGAGACTTCTTTCTCCTTCATTCCCTCTATGTCAGTTTACTCTTCTTACAAATATTGTGATTTTGACTTGCAGCTCACGGTATGATTTAAATATAATTAAAGAATACATACTTACAATTTTATGAATGTCATCCTGCCATAGGTCTAAAAAAAATTGGTTTATCCGATTAGTGGAAATACTACATACATTCAACATGTATACTTACACTATAAATGTCTCCACTTCTTTAATTCCTTGTTAATTGCTTGTCTTTTTTCCAGATAGCTCATCCTCAGTCTAACACTTTGGTAACAATATACAGCATTGCCTATTTGGAACACTCTCTGGACACCGTAGCGGCTAGTCTTAATGTGAAAGCTTCTTTGGAGAAGGTTTATGAGCTAGCAGACTGTTGGGCCTGATGCAATTTGGAGCAAATAAGCAATAAAGCTGTGCAACCGCAAACCCCCTCGATCCCTCCCACCTCCTTCTGGTCTCCATTATCAGCCTGCACCTCTAAACACAAACTAATAAACCATGCATTCCGTGCCTGGCCCTTGGGTCATCAAAACACCAGACTAATGCATTAGTATTTCTGCTCATTGGGATTGCAGTGTGCTTCAAATGCAGCACACAGGGAATGTAGAATGCCTCACACAAATAGTATTTTAATTACAGCCTTTCACAATCTTCTAGACTGGACCTGAAAATGCTTCAGTGTTTTTATATTTGCAAATATGTATAGTAGAAACACTATGACATCTGATTTCACTTTCATAATATTTTACACTATCACATGAGGGGGACTGCTACTGTAATAAATATCAGCTCAGCTGTGATGTGGCTATAGGCTGAAGGGTGCAGCCAGAGTGCCAAAGGTATCGCAGCTCATGCTTAAATATAACTGGAAATTAAGTATTCCAAGCTTTAGTATAAATATCTTACACTAAAGCTTAGAATACTGATTTTTCATGATGCTTTTGCTATACATATTTGCATGTATAAAAACAGTCAAGTGTGATATTGCTTTATTATCTGACATATCCTTACACATCTGGTGGAACTAAACAACCTCAACTGGAAGAGCTGGTGACGGACAGTTGTTTGTAGACAAAAAATGTGAATAATGAACCATCAAGGTTGTGGACAGTCATGAGAAACTTACCAGATTTACTGTATACCGTATACCACTGCTTATGGAATTCCTCTTGTCCAATAAGAAAATAACTGTTACAAGAATTACATTAGGGTTTGTTTGACAAGTCTTTTACGTACACATGTGAAAGCGTAGCGAGTGTAAGCAAATACAAATTCACACTATACTAAATAATAATAATAATAATAATAATAATAATAATAATAATAATAATAATTCAGTGTTTTTTCTTTTGTGCGTGTCTTTGCAAGGTTACTTGTTTATCCTTCTAAAGAGAAAAAAAAGGGACAAAGTAAATTAAATACAATCTACTGTACCTGTAATAAAAAAAGAACAGGGACACTCAGAGGAAGGTCATGGATTCTCTCTCTCATGTTCAGGTGTATTAATATATCATGTAAAACCATTGTGAAACTGTATATTGAACATTTGTATTTCTCTGTGTGTATATGTGTGTGTGTGTGTGTGTGTGAGAGAGAGAGAGAGAAAACATGTTTCATAAGGGTACTATGATTCTGCTAAGAGAGAGAGAGCGAGGTATCAGTGTTTAGATTTATTTATTTATTTACCTATCTACTAACTCACTCTACTCTTAAATGCATGTACATATGTTTATTTACATTTCTGTCTAAAATATTTTTTAACAAGTTCCTAATGTCTGTAACCAAGTTTTGGCAAATGTTCTTATCTGGCTAATTAAAAGAAAAAAAGCTGAGAGAGAGAGAGAGAATAATAAACAGGTTTCATAAGCATACTATGATTCTGCTAAGAAAAGTGCCATTATGTTTTTCTTTTAAGTGGTCTCTTCACAATGTTGCCATGGTGTGCCAGGGCCATGTCCCTCTGTAGACTTTTTTCCCCCAGATTCATAATATAAAGTGAAATATTTCAGGTCTTTTCATTTTGATTATTACAGCTTACAGGTCAAGACAATTAAAAATCCACTATATCAAAATATTAGAATATTTCATTTTTGGTTTAAGTAAATTGGATTTGAAAGTTGAAGGACAACAGTTGTATTAAAGCAAAGCAATAGGAATGACCAAAAAAATATTGTTAAACAAAGTCGACGCAAGAACTTTGGAGAGCTTCACAAGGAGGAGTGGAGTGAGGCTGGAGTCAGTACGTCAAGAACCACCACGCACAGGTGTCACGAAATACACTACAACCGTTGCATTCCTAGTATCAAGCAATTTGAAGAGAGACAATGTCAGAAGCATCTTACCAGGATCAATGAGTACTGGATCGGAACTGGACCGTTGCTCAGTGGTGAAAAGTCATCGTTTTGTATGAAAATCAAAGTCACAGAGTCTGAAAGAAAAAAAGCAAAGAATTGTTTAAAGCCTAGTGAAAAGTTTACACAGTCAGTGATGATTTGGGGAGCCATTTCAACTGCTGTTTTTTTCTGGTTTTGATTTATTTTTTTTAAAAGACTGTACCTAAATACTGCAAAACTCAACCAATAAATGTATAACCTGTATTATACATGTATACTGTATAATCAATTATTTTTGTGTCAATGAAAGTATTGTCCACAGATTCACTGTTCTTTGATATATCTGCCTATTATTGTTTTTTCTTTACAGTCTGTTTACTATGACATGGCAAATTTCACAATGTTGAGCTGTCATCTGTTCCAGGTATCATGGAGGGAACACGTATTGATGTCATGGCAGATCATTTATAATTGAGAGGCTACCTTCACTTTGGTCTTGGCACACAGACAGACACAGATACATGGACACATACTGTAGATGCGCAAATGCACACACACACACACACACACCCACACACGGCACTGACCGGCAGATTTTTTAAATGTGTCTGGTTTTGACCAGTTATTCTTATATTTCCAATTAGGGATTTCCTAGCAACTGTAAAGCAGGTAGTTTTCCCTCAGATACAGCACTTTTGTAAATGTGTTAGACCTCAACATGAACTATGGATTCACAGCATATCAATTATTGCAAAGTGTCTATATGTTTATATTGTGTATGTTTTGATTAATCGATAATGTAAAACGAATCTGAGTTGGCAGTAAAGTACTGTAAAATTGATAGTAAATCAATGTAAACTATGTTTACAGTTAGCAATTGTAGCATCATCCAGTCCCTCACTCACTCATCTCCTATACCTCTTTATCTTATATTCAGGGTCGCGGGGACCTGGAACCTATCCCAGCTCCCAGGGCATGAGGCAGGGTACACCCTGGACAGGGTGCCAATCCATCGCAGGGCACACACACATACACACACTCACACTCTTATTCACACACTACAGGCAATTTGAGAACGGCAATTAGCCTAACCTGCATATCTTTGGACTGTGGGAGGAAACTGGAGTACCTGGAGGAAACCCAACAAGAACGAGGAGAACATGCAAACTCCATGCACACAGAGATGGGAATTGAGCCTGTCCAGGAATCAAACCCAGACCCTGGAGGTGCAAGGCATCAGTGCTAACCACAACTAGCATCATACAGTATACTACAAAATGATACACTCCACTTGCAGGCTACAACAGAGCAGAAGTGTGATGGGATTTAAATACACAACCTTCTGAGCCTTGACACAAAGTGTTAACCAATGAGCCACTGTGATTATTGATTTCATAGGAGTCTTATAAGCAGTATTGCAATACCCCAAACACACACACACACATGGTTATACTAACCTACAGTATCAATACTGAGTACACCTTGTTAAAACTCTCAGCACAGTTTTCTTTTTTACAAGCAGATGTTTTACCCCAAGAGGGGTCCTGAGGGGGCACTGCTCACCTGAAATAAAGTCTGCCTGGAGAATTCCTCCTGGGTCTGGCTCCTGTTGTTGAGCATTATGGATGATCTGCACCATCCAGAACAGTGGTACCACAATAAGGGGGGAGGGTATAATAGTTCCTTAAGTGGGATCCTGTGAGAGTGGGTCATACTGTCTTAAGAGGACATAAGGCTTAAAATTTTTGGAGCCTGATCTAAATAATAATATGTAATGAAAGTGTGCTAAGAATAAGGACTATTTGACTTGCTGAGGATTTAGGTGTTTGGCTGCCTGAATATATGCTACATTCTTAGGATCTATGATGATGATTATGTCTAGATGATAAATAGTTTTTTTTTTATCCCCTTCCAGCCAGTGCTTTGATTCCCCTAGAACCATTTTATGGCCAATAACTCATTATCCTTAATATCAAGGTTTCTCTCCAGTGTGGTTATGCAATTTAAAAAGTTTATACAAGGGTACAATTTCTAATAAGAGCCCATTTGCTGGGAGAGGACAACTCCAACTATAAGCTAGGTTTTATGCCAGACATTTGTGGAACTCTGATTATTAGCCTGCTTTTCATTGTTTCAAAAGCCTGTTGGGCCTCCTCTAAAACCATTTGAAAAATGTACAAAACACAAAAAGCACTGAACCGAAGAGACAGAGGTGGGCTGTGGCCATTATGTCACCATCTTTATCTTTTTATCAACTTGTGGTCATGTGAAATTGGAATTTCTCCTGCTTGGCAAACAGGTCATTTTGTAGGGGACTTCGAAGTGTCCAGCACACATGGACAATATTCTCCTCTAATGAACTGCTAAAAACCAAAACTCATCCAGAAACAAAAGTAAAATGTTTCAGAGTCTCTGATAGGACCTAATTTATGATGCACTGGAAAAGCAATAGAGGATTCATCAATCCAAACGGCATCACCAGGTATTCGTAGTGCCCTGAGGCCCTGATGAATTCCACCCTCCACTCATCCCCTGGCTGTATAAAGATTAGATTGTAATGACTACACAAGACTAATTTTAAGAACACTGTAGCGTTCTGCAGGCACTCAAATAGGGACAGAACCAGAATCAATAAAAGCCTCCAAATCGGCCTCTTGGGTCACTGCTAAGGTGAGTGTGGCTGATAAAAAACAGAGCAAAGGGGGTCAGCAATTTGGCTCATCACAGGCCATTCTTTCTGGAATCAGAACAGCAGTGAGAATGCCAATGACTTGCTTACTCACAATACAAACACATGGCCTTATGTCTATGTGAGACTCTCTTGAAAAAAAGACCAGCAGCAGCTAACTGCAAATATTCCACTGAAAATAGCTCAGGTTCATCTTTCTGAGGACAAGTCATGAGGCATGTCTCTAACCAACAACCAGGGATGCCAGTTGATAAACGATTGTCAATTCTTACTGACAGTTCATACATTGCCTGCAAATTAAAGATAGCTCCCAAGTGTTTATTCTTTAATTGCTCTGAGAAACACTGCACATATGCAGCTAAATGGGCCTGAGCATTTCAGCCAGAGCTGCAGGCCACAAGCCACAAACGAAAGCAAGCCACAGGTTCTACTATGGGCATTGCTTTTAAAACCAAATTACAGCTTGTCTTATATCTCAATTGCAACCTGGAAGTGGTTTCATCCCTGAGGCACCACCTATTATATGTGGTTCACTTCCAGTTTACTGTGTCTGGTCTGGGAATCGGAGGTACTAATGTAACCAAAACTAAACAAAAGTCTTCCATAGATCTGCAGAAAACAACAATTAAGATGGCTTTTCCTAATCTGTACCTTTCCTTTATCACTATGCTTTTTTCTCTTTACAATTTTCTTTTTTTTGCTTCCCTCTTTTCACTAACCTCCTTTCACTTTTTACTCTTTCACTTGGTAGTTCCCTCGAATCACTTTTTGCATCTCTCTTTTCACTTTTCTTTCTTACTTTTTAAACTTGTCTTTACAATATTGGAGTGGCATGAGGCACCCTTATACCTGGCACAGAACCAATGTCTGCAAACAGCATGAGGGATTTTGAAAGCCTATATAGAGGTGCGGCCAGGTGCAGCAGTTTTGCCTGATTGTCTACATAGACGCATTGCCTAGCAACTGAAATTGCTGTTGCTCGTGGATTTGCCGGAGGCGGTATCTTCTACATTACAACCCATCTCTTCCTCTCCTACATTCTTTTTATTTTTAGATTTTCAATATGTTTTAATTTGATATTACTGTGCAAATGTATGAAATTGCAGTCTAAATTATTTTTGCTATATTTCGAACTCAGGATTAACATGTTAATGGTGCTGTTAAAACACCTAGTTTTGCCAGTGGTTGTGTAAGACTGAGAAAATAATTAATGAAATTTGATAGGTGTAGTCAATAAATGCATTTTATGCCAATGCAATAAAAAATGGTTTTCAGTTTAGTCCACAAAGAATGCTGTTGTAAAGAGCTTTAAAAACTCAGTATTTGAATTGCCTATTGGCAAATGTAAAAAAAGAAGAAAAAAAACAGGAAGTATTACAAATAGCTTAAAGACCAGTAAAAAAATATATCTAAAAAACAGGAGAAAAAGGCAACTTTTAATTGATTTAAATCCCAAATCAAGATTTTTTTTTATTTTTTTATCAAAAGCACATCCCGCAATTATTGGCACCCCTGCATGTAATATTTTGCATAACTTTTTACAACACTATGTTGTAAGCATGTAAGGAGAGTGTCCTCAACTATAAAAAAAACCTCTTAGTGCTGCAAGATCAATGTACAGTATCTCTTCATTCTTATAGAATATAACAAAAATAATGATAGATTCCTACTTAAAACTGTAGCAAAACTAACTAGGAATAGGACCAGCACAGAATCACGCAAATCAAGAACTTAAAACCAGGCAATTTAATAAATATAAATGTAGGTGATAATTTAACTATATCAGATAAGCATATAAAACATTTTATTCCTCTTCATGCAACTGAAATAATTTTACTAATCTCTTCAGCTAAATTATCAACTTGTGTAATATATCCAATAACTACAAGTTAGTTAAACAGATAATTGCAGAAATTACTGAATCCCTTTAAAAAGTTTTAAATTCTTTATTCAGCAATAGCTACATACTTAAATAATTTAAACTTTAGCAGTTATTAAATCCATAATTAAGAAACATGACCTTGACTCCTTTTAGCTTTATTATATCCCTCGTTTATCTCCAATATTCTACAAAAGGTTTCAGCACAGCAGTTATGTTCATAACTAGATTATCAGTTCACCTATTTAAATGGTAACTTTTATACAAGTAATAAAGTGAGGTTTGGTGTTCCATGGGGTTCTGTTTTTGGATTAAGAAGACTGGGTAACATGATTTATAAGTAAATAATTATTTTCCACAGTTATGCTAATGACAGAAATATGTCTCGGATATTAGACACCAGCTTAATAAAGTTGAATGTGTGAAGGTCCTACTGGATCTACTGATTTCTGACAAGACATAAGTAATAGCTCTAAGACAACATGAAGTTTTTTGATTACATAGTAACTCTACCCGGCCTTTCTGTTTCATCATGTGCAGCAATAAAAGACCTTGGTGTGATTATTGATCCAGTCTTTTATTTGAAGCTGAATATTAATAGGATAATTTTCTTTCATCTTGGAAATATTGACAAATAAGAAATATAATGTCACTCTGTGATGCAGAAAAACGAATGAATGCTTTTATTACACCTACATTGGACTATTGTAACACCTTACTGTCTGAATATTCTACTAAGTGCATAAAAAGCTCCAGTTAGTCCAGAATGCAGCAGCCTTCTTACAAGTCTGTACAAGAAGCAGAAGACATGAGAAAATCACCCCATCTGATCCACACTCCATTGACTCCCAGTGAAATTACCCACTGATTTTTAAATACTAATACTGACCTTTAAATCAGTAAATGGTCTTCTGCCATAATACCTACATAAAGTGAAGTGCTAGTGTCCTATGAGTTCCCATGCCTTATTTAGCCAAAGGGTGCAGGCTGCTTGTTACTACGAAGTCTACAGCAGGAGTCAGAGCTTTTACTTACAAAGCTAAGTGATCGATGAAAGTTGGGGAAGGCAGCATCCAAACATATCAGCTCACTATAAAAGACTATATGGTCTGGCAAATCTGTACCATTACCTAAGACAAATTTATTTAGAAAAGGTTTTGCTAAATGCATTGGGTTTTAGCCTAGACTTGATTTTTGCCCCAAACATTAATTGATAGCTATTTCATAAATTTGGGGCTTTGTAAGAAAAAAAAGCTGTAACTTCTACAGTAGTTTTTATAGTATGAGGAACCAACAAGCAGCCTGCACCCTTTGACTAGGCATGGTGACTCATTGGACATTAGCACTTCACTTAGGTACTATGAGAGGAGACTATTTATTATTTTACATCACAGGGAGCTCTCATGTCTGTGTTTTCTTCTGGTCCTAACTTTAAGTGATGGTGTCATGATATACTCTATAGGTAGGCTAACACCCTTAAACAACACAGATATACCAAGGACTGATTTATGCTCATAATTTTTTTTATATGCCCTAAATGTGGAGGGCTTCCCTGTTGTTTATCCAGCTTCCCCAGCTTGTTAACCATAGACAAACTGATAAACTAAAATTTATACATATTTCTTAAAATCTTTCTAAATTATTTTAATATTTTTTTAATTCCACTGTATGAAGCTGCTTTGTGACAATGACCATTGAATCCCCATGAAAATTACTTGTAAGTAAAATGTTACTATGAATGTAAATACATTTTGTAAATCCAAAACCTTTATTCAACTTTAGTTATATTCCATACACAATTTCACCTTTTAATCTAGCAATGTTAGAGCAATGTGATGTGATTACTAGGCACTCTCCATACAGCTGCTTGCTGAATTAGTCTGATCCTGTCTGGCTTTGGATGAGCCCTGAATTAAACAGACACAATCCCCAATGTAAAATGCTTCATTAATTTACTAACTGTTGCCTGGAAAAGACCCAGGCACTGCTGATATGGCTAGGCAGATGGCCAAAGCAGCAGCTCTATATGAGAAAGATGAACATCAGGGTCAGTAATTGCGAGAAACTCTTAAGCAATCTGTTTCAAATATCGAGTAGCGAGAGCTAGAGGGCAAGATATTGATGTGACTGTGTGTTGATGAATGTGTGTTCCAGGGCTGTGAAATGTGTATTCTTAAGCATATTATGTACTTTCATATCTCAGAGGACAGATATTATAAATCTTTTTAATATTTTGAGCTAAAGTTGTTCTCTTACTTTGTCCCCACTGTTGTGAAATGCAATAACAAACAATGAAAAATTTAGGTTAAGGGATTTGAGAAAGCAAGCAGCATATTCTTTGCAGGTCTTAATATGTTGTGTCATTTATCTTTTCCTGTTTTTTTTTTTTGTTTTTTATAGAGCCCTCCAGGGGGCATATGTTAAAAAAAATTTATAGCAGAATCTTTGTGTACAGATTGACAAAGTGAGTCTTTGTTGGTTGACCATTTTCTTTCCTGATTACTGTTGACTGGAAACAACTGGGACTGGAGTTGCTCTATCCATACCCTTAGCCATCACACAATTTGGTTCATGTCAAAGTTGCTCAACTACTTATGCTTGCCTATTTGCTTATGCTTCCAACACACATCAACTTCATGTGCAAAATTTTTACTTGCTGCCTAAGATATCCCACCCAAATCCACGTGCCTTTGTAATAAAATACTAAAGGGAAACTTTTATTAACATTTTTATATGTTAATAAATACATTCTCTGCTTTTTTCTGTTTTCTATTGCCATACTAGATTTTTCCCTCATGTGTTATCTTGCTTTGTAAAAATGTGCATGACAAAGAGCACAATGAAGTTAATTTATAAATCAACAATATTATTTTCCTATACAGGTGCACCTCAATCAATTAAAGTATCATCAAAAAGAAAATAAATTCTAAAAGTAAAACTTATATATTATATATACTGTATTCATTACACACAGACTGCATTTCAAGCATTTATTTGTTTTAATGTTGATGATTATGGCTTACAGCTAATAAAAACCATTGAAAAAAATTCAGTATTTCAGTAAATTTGAATATTACTTAAGACGAAAAAATGTTAAAGGCCAAGATGTTAAATCCAGAAATGTTGGACTTTTAAAAAAAAAAAGTACAAACATGGACAGCACTCAACCCATCATTATTTGGTCGGGGTTCACTTTGCATTAATTACAGCAGCAATATGGCGTCTCATAGATGTGATTAGTCCGTGGCACTGCTGAGGTGTTATGGAAGCCCAGGTTGCTTTGATAGCAGCCTTCAGCTCTTCTGCATTGTTGTGTCTGGTGTCTTGCATCTTCCTCTTTACAATACACCATGGATTATCTCTAAGTGCTGCTGAAAAAATTAACATTTTCATAAATCTGGTAAGTATCGGGAAGCATAAAGTGCTCTAAAGCTTCCTGGTTTATGGCTGCTCTGGCCTTGGACCTGATAAAACAAATGCCATGTCTTCCCAAACCACCACTGACCGCCACTGTGCAAACTTACAGTAACATTGGACCTCAAGGCAAAATTGGATTCTGTGGTTTTCCTTTCTTCCTCCAAACTCTGGGACCAGACTCATGTGTTTTGAGTTAATTAGCTGATTAGAGTGTGACACAGGGAGACTCTGTGACAGGTTGAAACGTGCTCATGTTTTGTTACAAATTATAGAGACACTGTAAATCCCGGTTACATTATAAGTGTCACAGTCTGTCATAGCACTAAGTCTGTGATTAAATTTTTATTGTTAATTTTAAACTGTGATTTAAAAAAAAAATAATTATCAGAGATCTACACAGTTGTCTTAATCTGTTAGCCTGGGATCGATTAGTTTGGTCTTCTCTCACATACCTTGGGGAAATTTCACTATTTTCCACATTCCAGTAAACCTACTGTTGAGGAAACACCATGTATCACTCTTGTGATTATTTCTCCCCATTTTTCAGGGGTGCAACATCTCTATGTGTGAACATTTGAGTTATGAATTAACAAAAGATACAAACAACGTTTAATTATGGAAGTTAGATCATATGTCCAGTTTACATTGTCACCTACCTGCAGCGTGCATCCCAGGACATCCGGACACAAGCATAAAAGCAGCGGCGATGAAGTTGGTACTGTTAGGAAGCAACAAGCACTAATTATGGTGACAAAAGTCAAAATAATTGAGGGAATGAAGCGAGGTGAAACGAAGGCAGACATACATGTTCTTTTAACATGAATTGTTGACCATCGGCACAATTCTAAAGAACAAGGACAAGATCATAAATCATGTTAGTTTTATACTGTGTATAGCCAATTGTGTTAGTATCCTAGCACCTAGACAATGTTTTTCGGAACTATGAACAAATTGGACTACGAACAAGCTCTCAGAACAGAACTAGTACATATGTTGGGGACTTACTCTAAAAAGATGCAACTGTCTAGAACAGCCTCAGTCAAGTCCCCCCCAAAAAAATGTACTACTGTAGTTATTTCCTCCAACGTTGAGGTGGGTATCCAGGGAATGACCATGGGGCCAGGAACTGAGTATGAGCCTGGGATCATAACTACTGTAGGTGTGAGCACCAGGCCAGAGCTCAGGCTTGGCATAGGCGGACCAGGCGGTGCCTATGCCAAGACATCAAATCATTAGGTTTTCGGTGTATATTTGCTCAATATCTGTGATGCAGAGGTGCACTGTGGGTATATTGTTCTAAAGACCTTGTGAGTATGCCGGTATATATAATGATCTTTAAACTGGGGTATTTTACCAAAGGGCTTACAGAGGTTTGCAAACTGGGAGTCCGCCCAAATAGGCATTTTTGCTCAGTCTCTGCCAATCTTGTGTCCCTGTTTAATACTTGATTTTCCTTATTGCCGTCTGTTTTGGCTGACATCCATAAGTAATTGGTTCCACTGCTTGCCCTGTAAGAAAGCAACTAATGATCTCGGGATGAGAGACTCTTTAGATCACGCAGATTCCTTGAAGTTTTTATCATAGATTGGACTTCCCTTTCTTACAAGGGAAAAATAGTGATTGTGTCAATCAATGGCCTTTTTTTAGGAGACCTGACTAATGGCAAGATCAGCTGTTTTGTTTCTATTTGTAAGAGGGGCAGCAAATTGAAAATTACTTAAAAAATAGCACTTTCAAATGGTTCAGCCTGTCTTTAAATGAGTGTGTTCCTAAGTGTAATAGTTTTATGCCTGTGTTGGGATGAGTCATGTTATAAGATTTAACCCTAATAGTTTTGTAACACTTTTGAGTTAATGGAATTGTGTTAAAGCCCTGTCATGTCTGTGTATATAATAATGCCTAAACCGTATGCTGCAGTTCATAATTTCCTTATGGTTCAACACTCCTAATATTGCCTTATGTTTGGACCAGGTATTGCAATAGATCAAAATGTCTGGAAAGACAAACAGAAAGAGGTTGTACCTCAGGGCATTCCTTAAAAATGAGGCACTCTGTGACAAATGGCTGTAGCTCTGGGGTATCTGTCTGTGGTCACTGGAAATGAGAAATGCACAAATATTACCTTTTCCCTCTCATATCTCTGGGAGACACATATACACAACTTCAAATCCAATTGCTGACGACATTGCCTGAAGTTATATAATAACTATCCAGGCTTTACTCTCAAAAACCGGTCCACTGCTTTGTTATGCTTTCTTTCCTGCAGCACCAGAGACAAACATCTCTTCCTCTCCATTAGAATGAATAAAATGAACAATCCTCAGTAGGGGAATGAGAAATTGAATTAAGGTGTTATCTCTCTTATTCAGACTCCAGCATCTCTCCTAGCTCTATTGAGTTTCTTCATCTATTAGAATTCTCTCATTTCTTATTTGTACTCACCAATGGCCCGAGTTGCTGCCATAAAGCAGACGGCTTTATGTACACATTTTGCTTGCCTAATGATTTAGCGTTCCCAAGATAAATTGCTAGCTGGATACTTATTTGCACTTTCCTGCAAAATTTAAGTGACTCATAGTTAAACGGAGATGTTTGTAAACTATATTTCTATAAAAAAAATTTAAAAAAATCAATCAATTTAAAATCATTATTATAAAATCAAAGTAAAAATGAATAGAAGATTACAGAAAGGAGCATGTCAGCTTATTGCAAGACGTGTAATTATCAATTCCAGTCCAAAGCATGAATCAAAATGCATAAACGTTAACACATTAAAATGAAAAACACATTAAAACTTCTCACACATGGATATTGTCATCCATGTGTGAGAAGTGGGAAAACAGAAAAACTGGCATGTCCCTTTGCTCATACAATCCCCATGTCTCCACTTGTCCCTTTGCTGTGGTAACCTTGGTCAGTTAAATGTCTTCATTTCATGTTGCCATCATAAATGAGCATCTTTTAAGTAGATTGCTCTTTAAAAAATATCCTAAAACTTTAATTTATTTTGTATTTGTTGTGTGTCATTTATCACATAATTTATAGGCACAACAATCAGTCATAACTTTAAAACCATTAACCTTACATTGGCTTTGGTTTCCCCTTGGGAGGTGGGTCCAAAGAATTTCTAGGGGTGTATTGTGGTGTCTGGCACCATCATGTTGGTGGCAGATCCTTTGAGTGCAATGGGCTGGGGAATCAGACTTGTTTTTCCAGTGCATCCCATGAGTGCTCAATCGGACTGTGTTCTGGGGAATTTGGCAGCTGGATTAAGAACCTTAAACACTTTGCCTGCTGAAACCTGTGCTTTTTGAAAGCTTTTACATGTTTTCAGCAAAATGCAACCATATTATAAAGTACTAAATACTGTATGTCTGATGAACTTTCGCAGAATTGTGAAGCCAAAAAAGGGCACATTTACATGGACAACTGACAACTGGAAGTTAAAATCTAAATTGTGACAAAACAGTTGGAGATTGAGAGGCCCTCAAAATGGCCAACATGACTCTATTTTAATGTCACAAGTTAAATACGAGAAGGTAAAAGAGCCAGTTGAAGTAGTGATATGAATCCTAATTAGAAGTGGTCAAGTAAAAAAAAATAATAATTTAAACATTCTTATTAGTTTAATTCAGTCGAAGTTCAATACGCTTGATGCTAAGAGATGCTTAAATCTCTAAGCTAAATTTCCTTAAGTACCATCTAACTTCCCCCTCAGCAGCATTTTTGCCTTCTCATCCTCTTTTTTCCCAGTTAAAGCAATTCACTGCAGTAATATGTTTTATCTATTGTCACAGTCTAATATTCATTAAATGAAGAACAGCTCTGAATAGCTAATTTGCGCTGAATTAGCCTATTTCTCTGCTTCTTATTCGCACTACACTTTCATTCTTTCCTAACTGTCAGCATTTTTCTCTCTGCACATAATGAGTGAGAGCTGACTTTGTATTGTTCTCTGTTATTCTGTAAGAAAGGGTTTAACATCTATATAAGCAAATCTATTAAAAAACAACAAAAAAAAGGAGGGTGCAGGAGTAAGTATGAAGGATATGGATTTTGATTCAGTTCATTTTATATTTTATTTATTCACTTCAAAAGCATAAAGAGCTGCAGATCCATAAAATATGCAATTGCTGAAAGGGCTGACAAAAAAAAGACATAAAATTGAATTGATAGATTTGTGTAAACCCCTGGATTTTGGAATTTATTTTCATTACAGTTACTCCAACTCAAACCTGCTTTAGAAATATGCCCTTGTTTTGTGTATTTACATTAATTTTTTAATTAACTTCTACATCCACTTTATTGGAACAACGGAATACATGCATGGTGTAAAATGGGCTTAACTATTTTTAGCTACATTTACAGTATAGTTTGTATTGACCTGAGATTGTAAAAAACAATGTTGTAAAAAAAATCCAGTTAGGAGGAGTTCTGTGGATGTGCCTCGTTAGTTAGGGACATCAGACGAGAAAGACTTGTTCAAGCAGACAAGAAGGATATGGTAGTTTAAATAACCCTGTTTTACATATGGGGTCAGCATATCCCAATGCACAAATTGTCTGGGGATGAATGGCCACATTGGGTTTCACTTAGGGCTGAAAGTAGTTTTATATTCTTGCTGTCCAAAAGACACAAACAAAAAACAATGTAGGCACTGGTAAATCCTGTAAAAAATTATATTTCCACCTATTCCACTTTTAGCTAACTTCCAGAGATCTGGGGTTGAGTCCCCAAAAGCATTAAATGGAAAGCTAGTATACTACATAGCTTGTACAGTCCCTTGGGGATTTGTGATTAATCAGAATCAGAAAAAGCTCTAATGCCAACTATGTTTTCACATACAGTGGTGTGAAAAACTATTTGCCCCCTTCCTGATTTCTTATTCTTTTGCATGTTTGTCACACAAAATGTTTCTAATCATCAAACACATTTAACTATTAGTCAAAGATAACACAAGTAAACAAAAATGCAGTTTTTTAATGATGTTTTTTATTATTTAGGGAGAAAAAAAATCCAAACCTACATGGCCCTGTGTGAAAAAGTAATTGCCCCCTGAACCTAATAACTGGTTGGGCCACCCTTAGCAGCAATAAGTGCAATCAAGCGTTTGCGATAACTTGCAACGAGTCTTTTACAGCGCTCTGGAGGAATTTTGGCCCACTCATCTTTGCAGAATTGTTGTAATTCAGCTTAATTTCAGGGTTTTCTAGCATGAACCGCCTTTTTAAGGTCATGCCACAACATCTCAATAGGATTCAGGTCAGGACTTTGACTAGGCCACTCCAAAGTCTTCATTTTGTTTTTCTTCAGCCATTCAGAGGTGGATTTGCTGGTGTGTTTTGGGTCATTGTCCTGCTGCAGCACCCAAGATCGCTTCAGCTTGAGTTGACGAACAGATGGCCGGACATTCTCCTTCAGGATTTTTTGGTAGACAGTAGAATTCATGGTTCCATCTATCACAGCAAGCCTTCCAGGTCCTGAAGCAGCAAAACAACCCCAGACCATCACACTACCACCCCCATATTTTACTGTTGGTATGATGTTCTTTTTCTGAAATGCTGTGTTACTTTTACGCCAAGTAAAAAGTAAAAAAAGTACAGTTAGTTCAACTTTTGTCTCGTCGGTCCACAAGGTATTTTCCCGAAAGCCTTGGCAATCATTGAGATGTTTTTTAGCAAAATTGAGACGAGCCTTAATGTTCTTTTTGCTTAAAAGTGGTTTGCGCCTTGGAAATCTGCCATGCAGGCCATTTTTGCCCAGTCTCTTTCTTATGGTGGAGTTGTGAACACTGACCTTAATTGAGGCAAGTGAGGCCTGCAGTTCTTTAGATGTTATCCTGGGGTCTTTTGTGGCCTCTCGGATGAGTTGTCTCTGCGCTCTTGGGGTAATTTTGGTCGGCCGGCCACTTCTGGGAAGGTTCACCACTGTTCCATGTTTTTGCCATTTGTGGATAATGGCTCTCACTGTGGTTCGCTGGAGTCCCAAAGCTTTAGAAATGGCTTTATAACCCCTACCAGACTGATAGATCTCAATTACTTTTGTTCTCATTTGTTCCTGAATTTCTTTGGATCTTGGCATGATGTCTAGCTTTTGAGGTGCTTTTGGTCTACTTCTCTGTGTCAGGTAGCTCCTATTTAAGTGATTTCTTGATTGAAACAGGTGTGGCAGTAATCAGGCCTGGGGGTGACTACAGAAATTGAACTCAGGTGTGATAAACCACAGTTAAGTTATTTTTTAACAAGGGGGGCAATCACTTTTTCACACAGGGCCATGTAGATTTGGATTTTTTTTCTCCCTAAATAATAAAAACCATCATTTAAAAACTGCATTTTGTGTTCAATTATGTTATCTTTGACTAATTGTTTCTGATCATCAAACACATTTAACTTTTTGTGTGACAAACATGCAAAAGAATAAGAAATCAGGAAGGTGGCAAATAGTTTTTCACACCACTGTACATGGAATTTGGTGACAGAAGCTTCCAGTCACACAACTGATGTGGAGTAGGATATAGGGTTTTATCAAATACTGTAAGTCAAATGAATATCAGTAGTATTGCACAAAATTGCACCTATTGCACATCCTGTTATTGCACATATTTTTATTGCATAATGAGGAAACCATTTCACTGTTGATGTCTACGGAAAAAACTGTTCTTGTGCCTGACTGTACTTTTGTTCCATGCTCTGTAGTGCAGACCAAATGGCAAATGTTTAAAGTAAAGGTGGCTTGAATGCTAGGGGTCCAAAGTAATTTTCTGAGCCGTTTTCTTTACTTTGTATATATACAGTTTTTGCAGGGTGGGCAGGTAGGCGCTATAAAACCTTTCAGCAGTCCGAACCATCCTTTGTAGTTTTCTGCTGTGTGATTTTGTAGCTGAGCCAAACCAGACAGTTAATGAAGTGCACAGGACAGATTTGGCCTGATTCAGTGACGGCTGAGTAGAACTGTGTAAGCAGCTTCTGTTGCAGGTTGAACTTCTTCAGCTGGCTAAGGAAATACAACCTCTGATGGGCCTTTTTAACAATAGTGTCAATGTGATTGTCCCATTGTCCTGAGAGATGGTGGTGCCCAGGAACTAGAATGACTCCACTGTTGCCACAGTGCTGTTTGTGTTAGTGAGTAGGGGAAGTGCAGGTGTCTTTCTCTTGAAGTCCACAGTCCTCTCGACTGTTTTGAGCATGTTCTTCATGTTTCTTTATGTTTTTGTGACTGCACAAGACAGCCAGCTGCTCAACTTTGCTATCACATGCACGTGGTGGGATAAGTTATGAACCTGTTAACGCATTGGTGTGAGCTCACGCTGGCATTAGGCAGCAGTATTAAAAGATTAAAAGACAACAACATTCAGGACCGTTAAAAACAATTTGCAATGTCAGGTAATTTCTATATAGGCAAGTGTTGTTTAAGAGGAAATAATATTATCAAATGTCCTCTTTCTGGTACCGCATACTGCCACTGAATTGTTTAGTGGTACGCAGTACCAGACACTCAAGGCTGCACACACAGTCACAGGGACCACAACCTTCAAAAATCAGTGTGCCAAAAAAACATCTCGGGTTGCTTTGCTGTAACCCTGTTACCTGGAAAGGCGGGAACAAGATGCTGCGTGAAAACGCTATGGGAATATCTTTTTGTGTTGCCGGTTGTAAAGCATGTGTGTATCAAACACGCCAAATTTTGGCTTATATAACCTCGGTCGGGTGACGTCATCTGATGAGACGCACCTGCAGGTTATAAATAGGAGTGAACTGGAAACATTAATTTGTCTGAATGGACGTCCGGTCACGTAGGCAGTGCAGCATTGGGACGCAGCATCTCGTTTCTGCCTTTTCAGGTAACAGGGTTACAGCAAAGTAACCCGAGACTTTCCCTTTCAAAGGCTACACTCGATGCTGCGTGAAAAAGCTATGGGAATGAGAATACCAATGCCGCCACACTGAAAGTGTCTGGACCCCCAGGTTGTGTAGCGTGTGAGGCCTGAAGGTCTCAGAACTATGTCTGGGAAGCTGACTCGAGGACTGGTGAGCCCGGAGTGGCATGAACATCCGGACTATAATATCTAACAAATGTGTGTGGAGAGGACCAGCCCGCCGCGTCACACACTTGCTGCAGGGGAATACCTCTTGCTAGTGCAATAGATGAAGCGATCCCCCAGGTTGAGTGAGCCTGATTCCTTGAGGCAAAGTGAGCCCACGCGCCTCATAGGAGAGAGCAATAGTATCTTTCACCCAATGTGACAAGGTCTGTGTAGTGGCGGCCGCCCCCCGGTTGCGGCCTCCATAGCATTTAAAGAACTGTTTTTATTTTTAGCCACTGGCTGGTGCAGTGAACGTAGATCCGAAGAGCACGTACTGGACACAGTAGGTGAAGTTTCTCCTGCTCCGAAGCTGTAAGGGCGGAGGACAGAAGGCTTCAAGAACAACAGGGTGCATGGTTGAGAACCACTCCCTGAAGACCAACACAGAAAGACTGAGGAGGAGCTTCTTCCCGCAGGCGATACGGTCTCTTAATCAGTACACCACACAGTACTGATCCATTTCGTACATCCACACACATGATTTTTGCACTCACTGTGGACAGTCTGGAAATTCACTTATACTAGTGACCACTGCACAACTACACATTTGTGGACATTAGTTAGGTTAAATTATCACAAGTCACTTTAAATATGGTACTTCAAGTATATTTGCACACCCCCAGGACATTCTGTTACCCGAATGCACAGTCACTTTAAACACTTTAAATCCGTGACACTTCTATTCATACTCAACTTATATTCAACCACTTTCCCACACATAGTCCTAAATTATATATCTTTGTATTGCACAGCTGTTCTTATTTTCTTATTTACCATATTTTCATATATGTTTCTTATATTGTATATTTGGTCCTGTACTGTACAGCTGTATTTTCATATATGTCTCTTTTATTGCATATTTTGTACTGTACAGTTATGTTATGGTTATTTTATATTAATTCTATATTTGATTTTATCTTTTCTTAGTTAAATTTACCTTCTGTTTTCCTTTTCATATTTATTTTTCTATTTCATAGTCTTTTATTTTAAGGTCATGGGCAGTTGCCTAAAGCATTTCACTGCATATCGCACTGTGTATGACTGTGTATGTGACAAATAAATTTGAATTTGAGAATAGAACTTTCGGAAGATAGTTCGGGTGAGGATGTAAAATGGCCTTGACTAGCCCAGGGGGCAATGTCCAGGCAGGATGGGAAGACTGTCAAGGCGCGCAGATCTCCAATCCTCTTCAGAGAGGTAATGGCCATAAGAAAAAACATCTTAAGGGTCAGAAACCTGTCAGGCGCTGACTCTAGTGGTTTGAAAGGAGTGTCAATTAGACCTTTAAGCACAATAGATAAATCCCACGAAGGGGTAGTGGCTCTAGTGGGTGGCCTTAACCGTTTAGAGCAGAACCTGATGCACTAGCTCGTTCAAGTGGCGCGAGTGCAGTCTGCCCTGGCGATTTATGTAGGAGACTACCAATGTCTTGTCCACCCACACTAGGACATGGTAGCCTCTCAGCTGCTGGAGGAAGTGCTGTAGGGCCAAAAATAGAGCCATCATTTCAAGGCAATTGATGTGCCAAGCGAGAAGATGGCCTCTCCAGCTCCCTTGGGCTGGACGGCCATCCAAGACCGCACACCAGGCGGTAAGGGAAGCGTCTGTCGTTAGCATCTTGCGACAAGACAGACCTAGAGTGGGACCCAAAGTCAGGAACCAGGGTCTGAACCACATAGAAAGGGTACGAAGTCCTTTGCGCGTAACCCTTATTTGCCTTTGGGGATTGGCCCTCATATGAAATCCCCTGGCTCTTAGCCGCAATTAAAAAGTTCTCATATGCAAAAGGCCCAAAGGTTTCACTGTGGATGCAGCTGCCATGAGGCCTAAACATTTTTGAAAGTGATGTACAGTCACTTTTTGGTCTAGTCTGATTTCTTTCAGGGCGCTGAGGATGGATTCGACACGAGCAGGAGACAATTGTGCCTGCATGGTAATCGAATCCCACCTGACACCCAAGTATGTTGTCCTCTGAGCCGGAAAGAGAACGCTTTTCGTAGAATCTCAATCCCAGTGAATGGAGATGAGCTAGGACGACATCCCGATGTCAAAGCGCTAGCTGCTGAGACTGGGCCAGGATCAGCCAGTCGTCTATTTAATTGAGGATACTGATGCCCTGGAGTCGCAAGGAAGCCAGGACTGCATCCATACATTTTATGTATGTGCGGGGTGACAGTGCTAGACCAAATGGAAGGAGGCGATACTGGTAAGCTTTTCCCATGTAAGCGCCCCTCAGGAACTTCCTGTGTTGTGGCAAAATTTCTATGTGAAAGTATGCATCCTTCAAGTCTATTGTCACAAACCAATCCTCTGGTTGGATTTGTAAAACAATAATTTTGACAGTTAAGATTTTGTACTTTTTGAGCTAGCGATTCAACCCGCGAAGATCCAAGATTGGAAGCAGCTCCCTGTTTTTCTTGAGAACCAAGAGATAACGACTGTAGTAGCCTGACTCCATGTCTGAAGAAGGAAGCTGTTCTATGGCTCCCTTCTCCAGCATTGCCTGGAGTTCGGAGTTCAGCAGATGTGCCCTTTCTGGTATCATGAAAGTATGGACCACGCCGTTAAAACGCGGTGGGCGATGTGCAAACTGAATCCTGTAACCTTTCTCTACAGTCTTTAACACCCAGGGAGATATGCCTGGCAGTAGCTTCCATGCTGCCAGCTTCTCCGAAAAGGGTACGTGTTTGTCGTCTAATTTTGCCTGTTTTGGGTGAGCTTGCTCCTGTGGCCAATCAATGTGCAGTCGTTTGACTTCGTTATGACTTCAAGCAACTCCTTATACTCTCTATCATCTTTAGAGGAGCGTTTTGAGCCTTCTGTTCCATTTCCACAGAAGCAGGAGAGCGAGTCTCTTCTACACACCCACGAGATGCACCGGAGTGCGCTCGTGAAGTGGAAGGGGAGACTTCGGGATCGGGGGAGAGGGCGAGAGAAAGGAGGGACTCCGCCTCGGCCAGGTCAGCTTGTGATCCCCAGGAGTGCAGCGCGGCTCGTGGTTCCCTAAAGAATGCGAGGCACTCGTGAAGCACCTTAATGGGAAGAAGATCACAATGCTCGCACTCTTCATTAAGCTCTTCGAGAGCATGCTTCTCACCCAAACATTCAAAGCAGAAAGTATGTAGATCGCCCTCCGAAAGGAAATTTTCGCGATCTTTCTTTCGCAAATTTTCTACATCTAGCTCTAAACTCCGCCATTATTGCTGGTGAGTTTTATATACTTTTATCTGCTTTTTTAAATGTATTTTTGTATGCTTGCTGACACACACGCGCACAATGCGGTGAAGACAAAGATCTGAGGAATGTTCCCGGTTTACTCCTATTTATAACCTGCAGGTGCATCTCATCAGATGACGTCACCCGACCGAGGTTATATAAGCCAAAATTAAGTGTGTTTGATACACACATGCTTCACAAGCGGCAACACAAAAAGATATTCCCATAGCGTTTTCACGCAGCATCAAGTGTAGCCTTTGAACGGGAACATTTTCCTCTGTACATTGGGAGCTGTGCAGCTAGTTCTATTCTGACCATGTGCATTACCACACCTACTATTTTATCATGGACAGCAAGTTAGAACAAAGAGCAAACATGAATTTCTGCATAAAACTCGGCTAATTTGCCACAAAAACAAAATCATTTGACATGATGTGAAAAATATTTTCCCATATTTGTTCCATCTATTAACTAAACCAGCTGATTCTAATTTGCACAACTCCTCAGCTCAGACTAATTAGTGAAATCTCATGTTTTATACACAGGGAGAACTGTAATACATGGCATATTTTGTCTTAATAGATTTTTGCCACCACTGTGCATCTGCCATGCAAGTACATGTGTACAAGATGTTACTATGAACTGATAAAGTATTCAAATGAGTGCATTAATCCAAACCTTGCAGCCAGAACTGCTGTCAGACCTGCTGTTACAGAGAATTAATCAATACCTTTTGGCCAAATTTATGAATTGAATCATGAATCAAATGAACTGTGTTGTTGTATACTGTAACTGGTTTTATTTTGGGATTAACTTTTTATCCCAGTTATCATAGTTTTTTTATTTTTATCATAATTAAAAAATGCGTTACAAGACAAAAATATTTTATAAAAAAAAATATAACACAACTCCCTAACCACTTTGCTTTGTAAAGTATCCTGGGTTATCATTTTGGCATTCACCCTACAAATCTGGCCATTAAGAACGCATGTTTCGAGAAAAGGGATCCCGCGACTTGCCGCAACTACGCGCGACAAGCTGTGAAAATGCCCTTTATTACTTGTAGGGGGCAGTCGTGTTTCAGTCTGAAGTATAGTGTGTCTACTGAGCGGAAAATATGTTATCGCTCTTGGGCGCCCATTGACAGCAAGCGACAGAGCTCATAAACGTGTCGAGCTCAAACTGTAAATACTGATATGTATTTACTATTTATTTTATTCTTCATGATACTTTTTTGACTGCTTTTTCTATTCAGTATTATTATTATTATTAGTAGTAGTAGTAGTGATAGTAGTAGTAGTAGTGCTCCGAATTTATTATTATTATAATTATTATTGTACGTGAAGTACAACAAATAATACAAAAATGTATAATATGTTAGCCTAAAACAATATTGTTTTATTGTGTTTATGCGCTTTAAATATACGCTAAACAATAAACACTGCCTAGTGCAAAGTGAAAGTGAGTTGCGCGTGCGGCTTTTTGATCAAAAGGCTGCTAAATGTGTGCACAGATATAAGCAGATTTATCGATAAAACTACAGACATGAAATGAAACAAACACAAAAATATATGCTACTCGCAGAATACAGCGCGACAGGATGCAGAATCCTCGGGCTTTGACTGCGCTTTATTCATATAATGGTCAGTGATTGGTGCATGGGCGTCAACTCGCACGTTCTGTAATATCCCATTGTCATTCATACTGCCGTTGTTTTAGAGCCCTTTCCTAAAGCATTCGCTAGTTAGTTAGTAAGTAAGTAAGTAAGTAAGTAAATAAAAGATAAATGAATAAATAGCTTTAAATGGTACTTCAGCATAGTAAAAGCACCCCAGCATGAGTTTATATAATAAATATTATGTATAAAGAAAATCTAATTTATATGTTTATATTTATTTAAATTCTTAACCCTTAATGGTTAGTGATTGTTGCAGACATTCACACTATTTTTGGGGGGATGGAATTGGCTTGTACAGGCTACTATACGCTAATCAGCAGTCGGCGCTTCTCTGTAACCAGCAGATCAAAGGAGCAGTTATCGGCTATGACACATAGACTTCTGAGTTTGGAGGTCAGGGTTGGTTGGAAGCACATCACAAGTCACAAACACACACACAAACCCTCTGTGCATACACGTACAGTATGAGACATATACAGTGGTGTGAAAAACTATTTGCCCCCTTCCTGATTTCTTATTCTTTTGCATGTTTGTCACACTTAAATGTTTCTGATCATCAAACACATTTAACTATTAGTCAAAGATAACACAAGTAAACACAAAATGCAGTTTTTAAATGATGGTTTTTATTATTTAGGGAGAAAAAAAATCCAAACTTACATGGCCCTGTGTGAAAAAGTAATTGCCCCCTGAACCTAATAACTGGTTGGGCCACCCTTAGCAGCAATAACTGCAATCAAGTGTTTGCGATAACTTGCAACGAGTCTTTTACAGCGCTCTGGAGGAATTTTGGCCCACTCATCTTTGCAGAATTGTTGTAATTCAGCTTTATTTGAGAGTTTTCTAGCATGAACCGCCTTTTTAAGGTCATGCCACAACATCTCAATAGGATTCAGGTCAGGACTTTGACTGGGCCACTCCAAAGTCTTCATTTTGTTTTTCTTCAGCCATTCAGAGGTGGATTTGCTGGTGTGTTTTGGGTCATTGTCCTGCTGCAGCACCCAAGATCGCTTCAGCTTGAGTTGACGAACAGATGGCCGGACATTCTCCTTCAGGATTTTTTGGTAGACAGTAGAATTCATGGTTCCATCTATCACAGCAAGCCTTCCAGGTCCTAAAGCAGCAAAACAACCCCAGACCATCACACTACCACCCCCATATTTTACTGTTGGTATGATGTTCTTTTTCTGAAATGCTGTGTTACTTTTACGCCAGATGTAACGGGACACGCACCTTCCAAAAAGTTCAACTTTTGTCTCGTCGGTCCACAAGGTATTTTCCCAAAAGTCTTGGCAGTCATTGAGATGTTTTTTAGCAAAATTGAGACGAGCCTTGATGTTCTTTTTGCTTAAGTGGTTTGCGCCTTGGAAATCTGCCATGCAGGCCGTTTTTGCCCAGTCTCTTTCTTTTGGTGGAGTCGTGAACACTGACCTTAATTGAGGCAAATGAGGCCTGCAGTTCTTTAGTTGTTGTCCTGGGGTCTTTTGTGGCCTCTCGGATGAGTTGTCTCTGTGCTCTTGGGGTAATTTTGGTCGGCTGGCCACTCCTGGGAAGGTTCACCACTGTTCCATGTTTTTGCCATTTGTGGATGATGGCTCTCACTGTGGTTCGCTGGAGTCCCAAGGCTTTGGAAATGGCTTTATAACCTTTACCAGCCTGATAGATCTCAATTACTTTTGTTCTCATTTTTTTCTGAATTTCTTTGGATCTTGGCATAATGTCTAGCTTTTGAGGTGCTTTTGGTCTACTTCTCTGTGTCAGGTAGCTCCTATTTAAGTGATTTTTTTATTGAAACAGGTGTGGCAGTAATCAGGCCTGGGGGTGACTACAGAAATTGAACTTTTAACTGTGATAAACCACAGTTAAGTTATTTTTTAACAAGGGGGGGCAATTACTTTTTCACACAGGGCCATGTAGATTTGGAGTTTTTTTTCTCCCTTAATAACATAATCTTCATTTAAAAACTGCATTTTGTGTTCAATTATGTTATCTTTGACTAATAGTTAACGGTTTTTGATGAGCAGAAACATTTAAGTGTGACAAACATGCAAAAGAATAAGAAATCAGGAAGGGGGCAAATAGTTTTTCACACCACTGTATATGTTATGTACCTGACACAGAGAACGCGGGTGCAGACAAGATGATTGTTTTACAAAAGAGTTCACAATCACGATAACCAAATCCGTTAGGGGAATCCAGCTCGTAACAGGACACAGGCAAGGGTACGGTGATGTACAACGGACAAACATGGGGGCAGAAACAAAGTCAAAATCCGAAATAGCAGTCAAAATACAGAAGGCTTGGCAACGACACTGGAATATATATATGGAATATATAATTTTATTATATCAAATAAGAACTTTATTTAAAAGCCAGACCGACCAAATTTCTTATTTACTGCTTCAGTAGTTAAATATGCTTATACCATAGGTACATAGGTTACATTTTAAAAGTACAATCGCAAGTAAATTACAAACTGCATGTAATGTAAAATATGAATAAAACAGTATTAGACATAAATATATGCTATGGTAGTATATACACTGAAAAAGCTATTTACACATGAGTGCTCGAATGTAAAGCAAATGCAATTATTAATTCATTGTGTATATTTAACTTCATTTAGCCATTTAAGTTATATGAAAAAGAACATGCCTACCAGCCCACTATTATTTTCTGTTCAAATTAAAATATGCCCGCGAGTGTGTGCAAAAAGACGAAGTACAACAAAGTGTATATTATTTAATAACGTTAGCCAAATACAGTATTGTTTCCAATGCCGAAGCAAACATGATTTTGTTTTAGTTTATCTCTAAATACAATGCAACAGTGCGCTCCGAGGTGACACCCACAGAACCCCAGATACTGTAATCCCTCTTCTCACCTTTCATTCACGATATCAAACCGGTTTCGCTGATGGGGGAATTCGCAGACTTGAGGGGTTAAAAATAATTTAACAAGACCGAGCAGACCTACATGAAAGGCGAGAAGTGGGATGACAGTAACTGAGCGCGCTGTCTCGTTGTACAGAAATATACTGAACTAAAAGGTTTATTTCAGTCAGGAAACAAACAGCAAAAAACATGATGATTATTATAAAAAGCCCGAAGCACTTTGTGTTCATAAAATAATATTTACTTAATATGATAATATATATATTGTTTAATCATGTCTTCTGATGATGGCGACACATTTTCACGTTTTAAATAAGACATGTTGGCATATTCAAGAATCAGGACATTCACAAAGTCAACACTATCAGATAGCCTACTATCAGGAAATTAAATTAATTTCAACACCATTTAAACTGAGGCATTGCTATGTCTTTCATTGTTTTGTCCCTGTTAAGACACTACAAAAAACTATATAAAAAACGTATTAGGAATTTTAAGGCACGATTTTGGGCATCTCATTTCATCATTGTGAAAATAATATGAAGCACATATACTGTAGTTTGGTGATAAACTTTAACTTTTTTCCTCCTGCTGTTAAATCACATGAGTGAGGATTAAAAGTGAGTTAGATACAACATTTTATGAGACTTCCTAAAGTGCTTATAGAGGTGATGCGAGACACAGAGAGACAGTCTGACATTGTGATTTTATGTGAGAGGTTAAATTCTCGAGAGCAAAACTGCTGCATAGAAAACAGAATTCATGACAGAAGTGGAAACAGAAGGAAGAGAATTATGTGGAGTATTAGCCTGGGAATTAATGCCCCCCCCTTTGTTTACACTTGTAAATCTGTGCAGTCTGATCAACCGTGTGGAATACTGATTTGACACATGGCCATATTATCTCCCAATTTTGGTATCTGTTTATATATTTGGTATAGTTTGTTAATTGTAAGTCTTTTTCATGGCTGCAAATTTAGCAGTTTGGCAGGTAGACAATATCTTACATGCGGACACCTGCCTGTTTTGGCGATATGTGCTTTTGAAAATCCCCTGTGCTTTTTTTAGTCCCTTTGTTTCTGCTATAATAACCTCTTCCATAAATTATAAGCAAGTAAGTGTATGTTGGTAATAAACACTAAAACCTTATACTCTGAGCCTCTCTAAATTATAGTTCTTTTCACCTCTTTCCACTTAACTTAGCAGCAGAGCTTCTACTGAGATAAAAGGAAGGACTCTAATTGAAGCATGAGTTCATCTTTTAAACAGCACTTCATTAAGCAAGGCTTTGGGAGCAATCAGCAGGTTCTCAGAACACCTTAACTTCCTGAAGCTTTAACAAAAAAAGACTGTCTCCTTTGTAGATTTTCTCACACAGCCTGTGTGAAAAGACCGAATAATGATTTTTCTTCTGCCCCGCTTAAGTTGCTGTGATGTGGTTTTGTTCCCAGATGCATTTCAGGAAGAAGAGTGCTGTCTGTATTGAGCATCTCAGTAAGGACTTATAAGGACAGACTTGTTACACGAAGCATAGTTAAGATCCTCCTAGTAGTTTAACAAAATTGACTACAAGAAACATTTTAATGCTTATTTATCTCTTTAAAGGTCTCGAGTTATCACTCAATTAATGTTTTTCCTTGATTTCATCTAAGTGAGATTGTGCAAATTGCAACCCTGCTGCATATCAGTAATGCACTTCTTTTAATTGTTGCAGTGTTTAGAAAAAAAGCCAAACCTTGCATATGTTGACTACATAATATCAATTTACAATATCCCAAACAATTGTTTAAATAATTTTTTTTTGCTAACAAGTGTGAAATCCTAAATATATATATATATATATATATATTTTTTTTTTTTTTTTTTTTTTTTTACAAGTTACTTTTCCCACCCAGTAAAATAAAATAAAATTTCTCAATGAATTCACATAAACACGTGACATCATGTGAGTAGTGAGGGATCACCTGAAAAAATAAACTGTGTAAGTCATTCAAATCTAAAAAATAAAACCAAATGCAAAGTGAAGATGTAAGAATACTGTATATAAACAAGATATAAAATATAAAAAGAATATAATAATAATAATAATAATAATAATAATAATGATGATAATAATAATAATAATAATAATAATAAAACAAACAATGTAAAAAAAAATCATATAGAAATAAATTGAAATTTCACATATTGAAATCATGAAAACATTGCAAGAATATTTCATCATCTAAAGAATTCACCTAAAAATAACTAAATATAAAAATATAAAATATATATTTAAGAAAAAGTGAATCCTATAATGAAATAACAAGGAAAAATGACATAATATTTTTTATCAATAATGACCAATTTAAGGAAATCATACCTTAGCTCTCTATAATTATCTTCCGTAAATGCATGCTGAGCTCATATACATAATTCCACAAAATGATTCAAAGTTTATAAATCACAAAGTACTTTAGGGAATTCTTAATGTAAACCTAGTCTTTTATTAGAAAATGAAAGTAAATTGGTGGTTTGATCTGCAGTTTGATGATCGGAGTGACAGTCTCCATTACTGCAGCTCGGAGCTCTATTACTAAGGCATGAGAGTGAAACAGGTTTGTTCTGGAGCAGCAGGAGTTTCTCATCTCATCACAGACAGAAATGCACAGTGGGGTACTTACTTGAACTACTTTTTCTTTTGTGATAGCAAGAACATCAGGATGAACTGTTCACAAAGAAGAACCACACGTGATGAACTCTAAGGGTGCTTTCTCATGTCTAGCATTTAGTTTGTTTAAATGGAACCTTGTGTGTGTTCGTGTGCAAGGAGGGAGAGAAAGAGAGAGAGGATATGTTGCTTCCTTTTTCATTCTTTGGGCAGGTCAGAATGGAGTCTTCACCCTTGGGGGCAGACAGAATCAACAAAAGTATTCCTGTCCACATTAGAGTAAACCTGAGTTTAGTACAGAAAACTTAGCCCCAAGGTGCAATCCGAGCCCCAGAGTATGGTAAAATAATACAGCCCTTTAAAAAGGTTAACCATTTATTTTCCCGTATTTGTTCATATTTGGAGTTTCTGGTGAGACTTGCCATACTGTTGAAATATACTTTAATATAATAACTTTGCTATTATAATAAACTTTTCACTAGATTTCATAGAGCATTTGTTGGGTCAGACACTAATGTCAAGTGAGGATGCCTGGTATTAAGTTGGCATTTTAGTTCATCCTAAAGAAGTTGACTGGGGTTCATGTCAGAGCTCTGTGCCAAACTATATGGTTTATCCTTATGCCTATCCTTGTTAAATAACATTTCCCATCTGATTGAGCGAGAGTCATTCCATGACTGGTGTTTTAGCTAGCTTTTGGTCACCAGCTCCAACAGTTCAAGTTAGATAGTTTTTCCAGTTGTGTAAGGATATGTGTTGGCGAAGCAAAATAACTGTTAAGTAAACGAACAAATCCGAATCTATTGATAATAAATGGTGGAACTGTTGTATAAAAGCAATATTGCACTTACAGTAAGGGTGTGCTGTTCTGCTGAAATGCACAAATATTTGGCACAAATAAATCCGCATGACTGCGTCGATATATTTCATACACCAGACACCTACAGTATAACTATGTAAATGGTACAACTATGGTATATCATTACAATATCATTTATTTTGCCAATGCCAATCATGGTAAAGAAAGCATAACAGGTAATACAAATAAGCAGAGTTAGCTGTAGGACAGTGTCAACAGAGTGTGTGCTTACCGAGCTATTTGCCGTTCAATATCCCAGTATTCATTAACTCAGGATAAAATCCGGTGTTTGGCTCTGAGTAGGGTTCCTTCTTAAAACACAAACATAATATGTTATATGTCAAAAGATGAACTTCTGGATCCCTTGGGATTCTAGACTGACTGATTGATTTAGTCTTTTTCTAAAGAAAATTATTTCTAGTCATGTGTTGTATTTGGCTTAATTAATCTTGCCCTCAACTCTGACCAGTTTCCCATTTCTGTTAAAAAGCATGCCACTTTCACTACCATGTGTCTATGTATAAATGACATTCTCACCATGATGAGCAATCTTGGGTTTCTGCCAAGGTAGCCAGTTCATCTGAGTCACAGTACCGTAATTTTTTGCTTACAAAGAACTAAACTTTTTTTTTGGTATTTTAATTTTTGTCTTGGGGTTTATTTCAATATTTCCAAGCCTCCTGAAGGATGTTTTTTTTTTTTTGGCTTTCATGTTTGTCATGTTTTTGTCTTTCATTTTCAGTGCAGTCCCTGTATCTAACCAGTTTCAGAGGAAAGTTTTTTTTATTAGTTTTTTAAACCACACAGTGACCTATAAATTATGCAAGCATAACTTGTTATTATGCAATGAGAAACAGGTGCAGGTGATGACAGATGACCAGTCTGGTCATTACTCTACTAATGATGCTAAAGTCATTGGAACAGATCAGAGGGGAAATAAGGTTGCTGCTGAGGTTGGTATATAAACATTCAATTTAAAGAAAATGTTTTATTTGTATTTGTATGCTTTTTTTTGTTTACTGTCTGTTAAAGTAAAACATTTGATTCTATTCTATTTAAACTACATTATTTAATGATTTAATATAAAGAAATGACTTTTGCATTACATGTTCAGGCTATAACATCAGGTAATATATGACTCTTGGAATGTTGATTTTTTTAGAACATTTCTTATTACAATAATAAAAAAATGTTGTATAACATTAACATCATGCACTGTGAAATGTATTAATGGCTCTGTTTATACAAAATTAATATAATATTTTTTTCTTTTCATTATATTTATACCCATCCTAGCACTTACAGTGAGATATGTCTGCATAAGTGCATTTTTCTTTTATTTTCCTTAAGAAATAGCCAAATGACTAATCGAGGAAATCCAGGAGGCTGAGACATGAGATTAGAATAAAACCAGACAAAACCCTCTCTTATACAGTGAAACTTAACGCTGCCTCAGTCAGTTGCTGCTAGATGCCATTCAGTACATTGTGAACAGTACAATGCAGTGCAGTGTTCAAACAGTGAAAACACATCAAAAAGTCAGGACCAAAGGGAATGACTAAGTATCCTTCTCTGAAGATCACACTCCTTTCAAAAGTACTTATTAAATATGACGACTTGAAGCAACAAGACATACGCACATCAAGTGGCAACTCTGCATAATGTTTTTAAGTCAACTACTGGGGCTATAATTGGTTGCTTGCTGTAAGTTAAATGCTTAGAATAGAGCCATGTATTTCAATCATTTTAAGTCATTCTAACCTTCTACGTTATTAATTAGACATAATATTCTATTCTATTTTCTGGCGCTGCTGTGAAAATACTTGAAAACAATATTGCTGTGGTGAGATGTCAGAGTATGGTGAAAGTGTTTGTTTACATTAAGTCTACCTTAATAGGTCATAAACAATACATGCCTATGTCTTAATAGTGGCATTTTAATTTGATGTTTCCCCATTTAAATTTAGTCTTCTAAACCAAAAGGTCAATGTGTACATATTTAAATGTATTTGTGGCCTGATAAATGATGACAATCGTTCATTCATTCTCATGAATGAAGACAGAAAAACCAAATCCGCTTAAATAATTAAGCAATACCGATTAAATAATTTAAAAGGTGCAAACCTTTTTAAAAACATTCTACATCTGTGATTAAAGATCACAGATGGAAAACATGATGCCGTCTTGCAAAAGATATGCATATTATTCACAAACACCACTTGCATATTACAGGAACTTGCCTGGGAGTTATTGCC
This sequence comes from Clarias gariepinus, assembly GCF_024256425.1. Taxonomy (NCBI): domain Eukaryota; kingdom Metazoa; phylum Chordata; class Actinopteri; order Siluriformes; family Clariidae; genus Clarias; species Clarias gariepinus. The sequence goes on from NC_071106.1 coordinate 35,732,865, forward strand.
ACAGCCCCATCTCACTTCAAGTTGTTTCCACTTGCTTGGCCGATTACTACAGTGGTTGCTGGAAGACATTTTAGATGTTTAGCAGTCCGATTATGGCTCCAACTTTCTACCTTAAATGGTATCCAAACATCCAAATTATAAAGACACCAGCAGAGTTCAATATTTTTATTTCTTTTGGCATATAATGTCTAGAAAAAGTAGGATTCGACAAATGAGCTATCTTAAAATATCAATGTACATGGTATGTAATCCTTTAGGACTGATTAAATTGCTAAAAATCCTCTATTTTTTATTTGCATACAAAAGCCATTATTCATCCATATAAAATGTTCTATTGCTATCTTTCTCTTGACTCCTCTTAGGTCTTTTAATAGATTTATGAAGTGTATAGTATAGGACAGAACAATAAAACTGTTAACTTGAACAAGGTGCTGTGTACCACTTTAGAATAATCAGCCAGGGAGCTGAGGGAGCTTAGCTTCTTATGAAGCTTGCAAATAGCCCATCATAATTGTAAATATTGCTCTATACAAATCATAAAGCAGTCATGTACTGATATATTAGAGCTGTTTTTGTTCTGCCTTGAACTCAACTTTGCATATTGAAGGCTAGGTTAACAAAATAGTAGTTAACAAAAACACCACTGCCCCTCCAGTAAATAAGACTTGCATTTATTTACACTGCAAAATTTACAGGGCCAACATCTTTGCCCGAGTGAAACTTGAAATAGTTTTACATAAACATGTAAAAAAAAAAAAAAACACTGAAAATATAAATAATATCTTATAAAACTTTCTGCACTGCAAACAGAGCTGAAAATCTATACTTAAACAGACACATTATTACTTTCCAGACGCCCTGTGTTCTATTTTAAAATCTACATAAAAAAAACTTTTTACTGCTGCTTATCAGTTAATTTGCTATTTCACTTTATTTACTAAATATCTGTAGTTTTTTTGTTTCTTTTAAATGATCATTTTATCTATCAAATACGTTGTCACAAATATGATAATTTAAGACACATCTCTCTCTCTTTCCATCCCCACTCCAATTCAATTATTTCATGCAACATGCAATGAAGCATGGCTTGATTGAGATAGCATTATTAAGTGGTTCCTATGAGAAAAAGACTTAATGAAGGCAATGTTAAACATCAACTAATTATTATTTGCATTCATCTCTCTCTTTCTATCATGATGATTTACCACAGTATGTATAATGTACTGTAAGTGTTTGAAAAGTGTGTGCACTGCCTCGTTGTAGATCGTTTTATATCATTCACGTAGATTCTCAAACATATCCCAAAACAAAGGTAGCTGCAGACTCCTGCAAAAGGAGACAATCTGCAACAGTTCCCTTTCAAAAGCTACACTCGATGCTGCTTAAAAACGCTATGGGAACATCTTTCTGTGTTGCCGATTGTGAAGCATGTGTGTATCAGACACACCAAATCTTGGCATATACAGTATAACCTCGGTCAGGTGACGTCATCTGATGAAGCGCACCTGCAGGTTATAAATAGGAGTGAACCGGAAACATTACTCAGATCATTTTGTCTTCAGGACCGTATTGTGATTGAATGTGATGTGTGCAAGCGAAATTGAAAGTATTAACTCACCGATATGGTGGAGTTTGTTAGTAGATCCGTACCTCCGCTTGATAGATCTCTTTCAGAGCGCAATCTCCACACCTTTGTTTTGAGTGCTTTGCGTGCGATGCATATTCTTAAAGAGAAACTGCGAGTTGCGGCGCATTCCTGGGGTTAAACAGTGCAATCTGACAGACATGCACAAGACGGGTTTCCCACTTTCTCTCCCGCTCTTGCTGGATCAGAAAGTTTTCCATTCACTTCTCAAGCGTGCATCAATGCTTTTTGTGAATAGAGAGGAAAGACATACTCGCGCATATCGTATTTGGCCGCGAAAGCGGGATTTTTTTCCCAAAGGCTCAAAAAAAAAAAAAAAAAAAAATATATATATATACAGGAATATTAAGTGGAATAGCCTTATTCATCCCATGTTTTTCGTGCCATCAACTTCGATTTATTCGAATATCTTTGATGCAAAGGCTCGGTTATATGATGATGACCCAGATACTGTAGAAGAGATGCTTGTGAGCTATCTCTCTCCTGGTACATCATCCTTCCTGTAAAAGCACACACTCCCAGCTGATCAGGCTGGTGCTACTGTATAGTGGACACCATGGCGATTTTTCAGGCTTACCAGACTGACCTGCTGAAAGACTTGAGCACTGGTGGGGCTCGGAGACGGTGCTATCGGCTGTTTTTATGGCTGCAATGGTGTTCCGCGGAGAGTTACCTGTGGCTTAATCTTAGAGGAACCAAGGATAAGGATCGTGCCTTCGTTCTTGATGCCGCCATCTGCCGCCACTAGGTTCGGAAGGCAAAATTATTTTTTAAAGCCCTTTAAAGAAGTCAGACCTTCGTACTTCACGAAGAAGTAGTCCTGAGGCTCATTCACCCAGGACCGTGGGGGTGGCTCCCTCTGGGGAGAGGCGCTTAGAATTCCTCTTAAGGATGAAGTGTTCTCCCTGGCACCCCCACTGGTGTTTCGGACAACACCGGTCTCCAAGAAATATTAGTTCCCTTTCAGGGGAACTTCGAGCCGCGTCACGAAGTGACAGCTATGGGGATTGCTTCCAGAAATCGCGTCTTGAAGACATATCTAATCAACTTCATATATACGCGGAAGAGTATAAATAGGTGTCAGACAAACCTACTACAGCTTCCTTCGCTTCACAAGCAGAGACAGAACTCTGATCTTTCAAAAAAAAAAAAAAAAAAAAAGGAGAATAAAACACGTAGACTCATATTTACTAAAACAGGCACTATGTGTGCGGCTAAGCGCTGCATTTATCCATGCTCCAGGCTCATCGAGCCAGGTGATACACACGCTCTGTGTGTGATGTGCCTAGGCGCAGAGCATGCTGAAGCGGCTCTGACCGGGGAGGAATGCAAAAGTTGTGCTACCCTCTCCGGCGGAGCCCTTCGCGCTCGCCTGCGTTTGTTTACCTTGAAAGCCGGCGACGCGGCGCCTCTCAGGCGGAGCGTGCGTTCGTGGGGCTCCCGCGTCGAGCTGGAGAAGCCGGCTAACGATAGCTTAGTTTCCACCTTTTCCGGTTCGAACAGCGGGTCCTCAGAGGTTTTAGATCCCGTGGGGTTTACTCCTTGCACCGCTAGCGTGCTGCTAGCTGCTAGCTCACCTCGGCATCTCCGAGTGTCTGATTCAGACATGGAGGAGGGGGAGGGGCCAGCCATGTAGTGCGCAAGTCAGTGAAACATGACCCCCCTATAGGTGATACAGACCTGCTTGAGTGTTTAGTTCAGGCTACAGAGAAATTAGATATTTCCTGGCCACAAGTTCAGCAGGAAGCACGAGTTCAGGGAAAATGGGGCGAACGCATCCTAGAACCTAGGATTAAACCTTCAAGGAAGGGTCTGCCTTTTTTCCAGGAAGTGCATCATGAACTAACACGTTCCTGGAAAAAGCCATACTCTTCCCGCCACTATCCGGAAATCTCAGAAGAACGAGGCAGCGTTCTCCAGCATATTCCCTCTCCGAGCTGATTATGTGCATCCCGCCACTGATCAGCCCAGCACCAGCTCAAGGTCCTCCCATCGTCTGACTCAGAGACAGAGTGTCGCTGCTCATCAGCCCCCGCAGAAGCAGAAAGGCTCAGGCAGACGCAGTAGGCGGCGCTCTGGGTGGCAGCCCTCTTATGGCCAAGATCTATGCCAAGTTATCATGGCCAGGAGCGCTGCCACCAAAGGCCCATTACCCTGATGGGTCCAGGTTGCGGCCGCTCCCCCGAGGGGCTCAGCGTTCATCGGCCCATGGGGCCGTTACTGCTTCTTCTCGGCGATCGCAACCAGGAGCCACGAGCTTGGCTCCACTCAGCTCTTCGGGGCCCCCATCACCAGAAAACAGTCCCGTCAGGCTGGTTCCTCTAGTAGAACACATGAACGAGTGGAAAGCTCTTCCAGGTGTGTCTCAGTGGGTTCTGCGTACAGTGGGAGAGGGCTACAGGATTCAGTTCAGAAGCCCCCCACCACGGTTCAACGGTGTACTAGGTACACTAGTGAAACTGGAGCAGTCCCAGGTGATGGAAGAGGAGGTGAAGGCTCTCCTGGCAAAGGGGGCTATCGAAAAGATCCCTCAGTCCCAAAGAGAGTGCGGCTTTTACAGCCGCTACTTCATCGTTCCCAAGAAAGGTGGGGGACTGCGGCCAATTCTGGACCTCCGAGTTCTGAACCGCAGTTTGAGGAAGTACAGGTTCAAAATGTTAACGCTCAAGCACGTTGTGACCCAGATCCGACCAGGCGACTGGTTCGTCACGATAGACTTGAAGAGGTCTGCGACGCCGCCGGGTGGTCCACCCCGCACACATTTGTTAAATTTTACGCCGTCGACCTCGACCCAACTCCGACCTCTCAGGTGCTCTCGGCTCAGGCCAGGCACCTATAAGCATGGCGGAGTGGGCATTCTCGTCCCCATAGCTGTCACTTTGTGACGCGGCTCGAAGTTCCCCTGAAAGGTCTCTAGGGTTACGTCAGTAACCCCAGTTCCCTGAAGGGGAACGAGACGCCGCATCACGTTGCCATACTTATATGCGCCTGGGCGCTTGTGAGCTTTCGGAAGCTGTAGTAGGTTTGTCTGACACCTATTTATACTCTTCCGCGTGCCGTATATATGAAGTTGATTAGATATGTCTTCAAGACGCGATTTCTGGAAGCAATCCCCATAGCTGTCACTTCGTGACGCGGCGTCTCGTTCCCCTTCAGGGAACTGGGGTTACGGACGTAACCCTAGAGACGTCTTTCGTTTTTTTTCTTGCCATGTTTCAGGATGCCGAACATCTAACCCCCCATCTAACCGCTAAGACTTTTGCCCCTTTCGGAGAAACTGGCAGCGTGGAAGCTACTGCCAAGTATTTCTCCTTGGGTACTAAGCACTGTAGTGAGAGCTACAGGATCCAGTTCTCACATCGCTCTCTGCGTTTCAACTTCCGTCAAACAGGAAAGGGCACATCTGCTGACTATGGAGTGACTGTTCCTCTACCAGACAGAGAGTTAGTATTTCTTGGTTCCCAAGAAGAACCTGGGGCTGCATCCAATTTTAGATCTTCGCGGGCTGAACTGCTATCCAAAAAAAAAAAAGACAGGTTCAAAATATTGACTGTCAATGTGATTGTTTCTCAAATCCAATCAAGAGATTGGTTTGTGACAATCGATCTAAAGGATGCATACACAGAAATATTGCCACAACACAGGAAGTTCGCTTTCAGGGGCAAAGCTTACCAGTATCGGTCCTTCTATTTGGTCTAGCTCACCCTGCACATTAGACGACTGGCTGATTTTGGCTTAGTCTCAGAAGCTAGCGCTTCGACATCGGGATGTCGTCCTAGCTCATCTCCGTTCCTTAGGATTGAGACTTAATGCCATAAAAGCGTTCTCTTTCCTGCTCAGAACACAACGTATTTGGGTGTCACGTAGGATACGATCACAATGCGGGCACAGGTGTCTTCTGCGCGTGTCGAATCCATTTTCGCCTGAAGGAAACCAAGCTAGACCAGAGATTTTTAGGTCTCATGGCAGCTGCGTCCACGGTGATACCTTTGGGCCTTCTGCACGAGATCGTTTCAGTTATGGCTAAAAGCAAGGATATTTTACTCAGGGCCAATCCCCGGATGCTGTCCAGCCCAAGGGAGCTGCAGGGGCCATCTTCTTGCATGGCACATCAATTGCCCTGAAATTATGGCTTTATTTTGGCCCTGAAACACCTCCTCCAGCAGTTGAGGCTACCATGTCCTAGTGCGGGTGGACAACACTACAGTAGTCTCGTACATAAATCGCCAGGGCGGACTGTGCTCGCGCCGCTTAAATAAGGTGCTGCTTGGGGCACATGACAAATTCCTGTTTCCACAGCGTTTTCACACAGCATCCCGTTCCCGCTTTTTTAGAGAACAGGGTTACAGTAAAGTAACCCGAGACGATCTTCACAGTTGAACATGCTTTTCTTAAACTTTCCCCACAAGTAGGCATCAGGTGGTGTAAGATCTGGGTATGGTTAGGAATTGATCTGCCACATTTTTCAAATTAGGTCCCCGTTTACAATCACCTGACCATGGCATTCAGATGTTGCTAGTGAACTTGGTGGGTCTCAAAGTGTCATCAGCAGACTTGCATCAAGACACAGAACTACTGGCAGGGTTTATGACTGACCCAGGAGTAGAGCCCTCACGAGTGACAGACCGCAACGATGACTAGTACCTAAGGACCTTTGCAGTCAGACATTGTTATGCAACTGCCACACAGCTGCAGGCCCGTTTTTGGAGATGCAAGGGGTACTAGGGTTTCCAGACAAACCATTCGCAACCAACTCCACCGCTTTGGCTTGAATGCCAGACGACCGTTGCAGGTGACTCCACTGACACCAAGACACCGCCGTGAACGTTTGCAGTGGACACAAGACCATGTGGCCTAGACAATGCAGCAGTCTACTGTCCTGTGCACAGAAATGTTTGTCGTCAGTGTTTCTGAAGAAGGTGAGTTGAGCAATAGTCAACATGGTCCCCAGGATTTGCTTTGGTGGAGGAGGTGCAACAGTCTGGGCAGGCATCACCAGTCAGCGAAAAACAGATTTGGTTATTGTACATGGCTCAGTCAACGCACGTTCTTACCTCAGAGACATCATAGAACCCATCATCATCCCCCAATTCTGCCAGCACACCCCCACTTTTTTGTTCATGGATGATAATGCTTCACCACATCGTGGCAGAATTGTCACAGCTTGACTTCAGGAAGTTGGAGTGCCTCATATGGTATGGCCATCAATGTCCCCTGAGCTGAACCCCATAGAGCACATCTGGGACATCAATGAGACATCAATGTCAAGCTGTCATTGCGGGAAATGGTAGAAACACCAGCTACTGACATCAATTTTTGTTATTTGGGGCTATCCCTGTTATTGTCAAAATTTTTGCGGTAATAAATATTATATAACTAATAAAAATAACTAATGAAAATTGTGTATCTTCTTATATATTATTAGTAATAGGAAAGTTTACTTACTTTATTCAAATTCAGAGCAAATAGGATCATGTACAATAAATAACAATATTCCTAACTTGTGAGTGCTGTGTGTGTGTGTATATATAATAATGACTGTTTATAAATAGTTTAGCTGATGAATTTACAGTATTTTATTTTCTCGTAGAAAGGTAGAGAGAGAAGAGTAGAGAGCAGAAAAGAAGGAGAGATGGCAGTTAGGTATGGTCACAGTCAAACAATGTATAAGGTGAATGTATATTTCGTGCAGAGTGCAAGCAGGGACTTTGGCAGGACTAACTTTGACAGTATAACTAAAAGGAAGAGCCAGAAGGAAACACAGACATGAGGGCTCCCTGAGATGTAAACCAACTAATCGCTTCACCGTCAACAAACCTGAGTGATCAATGAGAGTGGGGAGACAGCATCTAAACACACCATTTCACCGTAATACTCTACATCTGTTCTTGTAGAGTCCGTTCTTCGTACGTCGCTTGACTTCTGAGTCCCAAACACTATTTGGAAGACTATTCCATAACTTTGGGGCTTTGTAAGAAAAAGCTCTGCCCGCTGCTGTAATGTTCATAATACATGGTACTGACAAGCAGCCTGCATTCTTCGATCGAAGTAGGCGTGGCGGATTGTAGGACACAAGCTGTTCACGCAGATACTCCGGCGCGAGACCATTTAATGCTTTATATGCCCAAAGTGGTATTTTAAAATCGATGAAAAAATTTCACAGGGAGCCAATGCAGTGTCGATAAGATAGAGGTGATGTGCTCGTATCTTCTGGTTCTAGTGAGGACTCTCGCTGCTGCATTCTGGACTAACTGAAGCTTGTTTATACATCTAGTTAAATGTCCATAAAGTAAAGTGTCAACCTCATGATAAAAGCATGAACAAGTTTTTCTGCATCATTTAGTGACAATATATTTCTTATCTTGGCAATATTTCTGAGGTGAAAGAATGCTATCCTTGTAATATTATTTGCATGTGCTTTAAATAAGGCTGGGATAATCATACCAAGGTTTTTTACTGTTGCACTTGATAGAACAGAAAGCCATTCAATGTTAGTTTAATCACAAAGCTTGCTTATAGCTTCTTGTGGTCCTATGACTAGAACTTCTGTCTTATCAGGATCAAGCAGAACAAAGTTAATTAACATCCAATCCTATGTACTGCACACATTGCTCAACTTTAGTAAGCTATTTTTTCTCATCTGGTTGTGCCGACACGTATAACTGTGTGTCATCAGCATAAAAATGAAAACCAATACCATGCTTATGAATTATGTTGCCCAAAGGGAGGGTGTAAAGAGAGAAAAGCAGTGGGCCTAAAACTGAACCCTGTGGTACACCAAATTCCACTTTAGAACATGCAGAACATTGTGGAAGCCTAAAGTGTGCCAAGAAAAGATCCCCCACACCATTACACCACCACCAGCCTGCACAGTGGTAACAAGGGATGATGGATCCATGTTCTCATTCTGTTTACGGCAAATTCTGACTCTACCTTTTGAATGTCTTAACGGAAATCAAGACTCATCAGACCAGGCAACATTTTTCCAGTCTTCAACTGTCAAGTTTTGGTGAGCGTGTGCAAATTGTAGCCCTTTTTTTCCTATTTGTAGTGGAGATCAGTGGTACCCGGTGGGGTCTTCTGCTGTTGTAGCCTATCCGCCTTAAGGTTGTGCATGTTGTGGCTTTACAAATTCTTTGCTGCATAGCTTGGTTGTAACAAGTGGTTATTTCAGTCAAAGTTGCTCTTCTATCAGCTTGAATCAGTCGGCCCATTTTCCTCTGACCTCTAGCATCAACAAGGCATTTTCGCCCACAGGACTGCCGCATACTGGATGTTTTTCCATTTTCACACCATTCTTTGTAAACCCTAGAAATGTTTGTGCATGAAAATTCCAGTAATTGAGCAGATTGTGAAATACTCCGACTGGCCCGTCTGGCACCAACAACCATGCCACGCTCAAAATTGCCTAAATCACCTTTCTTTCCCATTCTGACATTCAGTTTGGAGTTCAGGAGATTGTCTTGACCAGGACCACACCCCTAAATGCATTGAAGCAACTGCCATGTGATTGGTTGATTAGATAATTGCATTAATGAGAAATTGAACAGGTGTTCCTAATAATCCTTTAGGTGAGTGTATGTTCAATTTATTTATTTATATAGCGCTTTTTACAATGGTCATTGTCTTTAAGCCTCAAAGTATGTAAACTTGCTTTGCTTGACTTTTCACTAATGCAAACAAGTTTTAAATGGCTACTAGAAGTACATACAACAAAGCCAGCGTTCAGTTCGACTCGAATGCCTAAAGTGATTTGCTAGGGCAAGTTTCTTGCAAAATTTTAGTTCTTAAGACAAGTTAAGGTGTTGGTTTACTGATCGAAAGCTCCCAGGTTTAAATCCTTACACCACTAAGTTGCCACTGTGGGGCCCTTGAGCAAGGCCCTTAACCCTCAACTGCTCAGATGTACGTATAATGAAATAAAATTGTCTGAAAAAGGGTGTCTGCATTTGACTAAGCAAGTTCAAACAAAGGAATTTTATTTTAATGACCATGAAATTTTTTTTTTTTTGGAAAGATGCAAGATCGTTATTTGTTATTGTAATTTACTTATTAATACTTGATTATATCATGTTTTAGAAAATTAATGAATGTACTTCTCTAAAAATGCACAACACTAATAGTTTGTATGCTGATCATGCAAAAAATGTATAGAAGATACAGCTACATCAGGTTTTTATCTAATTATCCTTCTAGATTAATTGGATGCCATGTTAAACGAACATTTAAACAAGCATGACAAAATTAGTTGATCACTGAAACAGACAATTAGATTATACATAATGTAAGTATACAGGTGTAAGTGTGCAAGGACAAACACTACAGACAGTGGTGATTTCTTTAAGACTGCAAGGGAAGCTCAGCTTCCCCTATGTCACAAAATTAATGGTCAAATTATGTACTATTGTATTGACATTTTATTGACTAAAAATGCGTTAGAAAACGTTCATCTCAAAGACGAGTTCGTTCAGAATTAGTTAGATATAGCAGGTCGGCTGACTTGATTTTCTTCTCATACATTCCCATAGCGTCACAGTGCATTTCCTTGTTGAAGCCCAGCGTCCATTGACTTCAATGCAGCTGCTCTGAACTTTTTTTTTAGTGCTTTGAAACTAGACGGTCATTGGATAAACGCTGCGATTATGTCCCGCCAGGGCCAGGACGCTGGGCTGCTGCATGATGTTTGGAGGAGCTGTTTAAAGGGCGGAACCCCTTTTTTGAATGACAGCATGTCTTAAGTATACATCAGCGCTACAGAGATTCAAGCGCTGTTCAGTCCCATTGTCAGGTTATTGTACAAACTTTCGGGTGGCTCCCGCACTTAAATTCAACTAAAAAGTACTGAAAAGAAAACAAAACTCACCGGACTACATTACCCACAATGCATCTCCCTCACTGGACTACACTCCCGTAAACAGCTGTCGCAAATCAACCTCTCTCTCCCGCAACAACACGCTTTTTCATATGAGTGGGAAAAAGATGCAATATTAAGGTTTCCGTCATTTTTTATATGTTTGCGTACTGACTGGGCTGGCCCACACTGGCCAGCGGCCCACCGGGAAAACTCCCGGTACTCCAGATGGCCAGTCCGCCACTGCCCATGCGGATTTGCAGGTGAAGTGCTACGATGAACTGCTGCACTCTGTATTGTTTGCTGGTGATATAAACCATTTTTGTTTGTACAATTGATTCTTTAAATAATAAAAAAAAAAATTTTTAGCCTTCTTGACTTTGCTCAGTGTTTCAGCATTGTAAAGTTAGTTCGTTCATATAATTAAAGTAGCTTGTGGAAGGGGAAACTAGCCAGAATTTACGTACAAATAACATAATGAATTTTATAATAAAGTCCTAATATGAGCTTCCTCTGTTTCAAAAGCTAGCAGCCGCCACTGACTACAGAGGGTTATGAAATAATGTTCAGTGTGAGCAGATTGTGAGTTAATGTCCTAGCATGGGCACAGGGCAGTCTATATGATTAAAACAGGAGGTCATACAGTATATACTAATCTGCAGTAATCAGCTAAGATTAAGATGCACTGAAGAAAGGGTCAAATTTGGGCATAAACTTTTTGAGGGAAGTGCAAATATTTAGGGTACAGTATCTACAGTATATAGAACCATTCAGCAACAAAGAGGAGACAAGATGGTTGAATGACTAACATATGTGTTACTGTATGTAGCCTTTTAAACATTGCACATGTCTACTTTCTAGCGAAAGAAAGAAAGAAATGAATATATAGTGAACAATGCACCAAGCACATCAAACGGTGATTTTTATGTTTTAATATAAAAATTAATATTTTATACAGTGAACCATGAGCCTCTTGGATGACGATTGAAGAGTGCTCCATGAGATGTTCAAAGCTATTTTTTAGAACCTAACCTTGCTTTAAACCTTTTCACAACTTTAGCCCTGACCTGTTTGGTGTGTTTCTTGTGCGTCATGATTCATTAATGTTCCCTAACAAACCTCTAAGAACTTCGTAGAACAGCTTTATTTATACTCAGTTTAAATTACACACAGGTGGACTGTTTTTACTAATTTGGTGACTTCTGAAGGCAACTGATTCCACTGGATTTTAGGGGTATCAGAGTAAAGGAGGCTGAATACAAATGCTTGGCACACAGATTTTTTATTTGTAAAAAAAAAATAATAATAATAAAAAGTGGAAATTGAAAACAATTTTGTCTTTTCCTTCACCTTCACAATTATGTGCCAATTATGTGACACGGCACAGGCTTGTGAATATAACACTTAGTGTGGTCACAGACTTGGAGCCCATGGCCCATAAAAACCTGCCAAACAGCAGCTGAGATTAAAAAGCACATAATTTAGTAGATCATCCCTCTTTAGCTGCCCCATTTTTGTGTTCCAACAGGGAGGGTATTAAAGAAAAAGAAAACAGACCTCTATGCAGGCCTCTATGGGGTTCACAACAGCATTCTCAGTTACACTTTATTATCCAATAGCACCCAAATCAGCTTTTTTTTTTGCACACCAAATTAATAAGTACTGCATTAGCTGAAATGAAAAAAAAAAAATGTTGTTACAAAGTAATAGTAAACAAAGGCATTTTGCTGCACTGCAGGTCTGAACAATAAAATATTAAATGGGGATCTTGTCCTCCAGATTTGAGGGATTTGTACTCCAGATTTAAGTCACATGTGAGGGATGAATTCAGCATGATCTTTTATCCTCCTTTATTATTCTCATTTGGATAGTATGCCAGAGGGTAATTCTCATCTCAGCTCTCTAAATGAGTTGTCCTCGTTGTCCCCCTGATGCCCTTGTAATAGGGCACAGGATGGTGTAAGTTTAATTAAAGCTGATTTAAGAATAGACAGAGAGGGGCATGGTGGTATACGCCATCCGCCCAACCACCCACCCCCACCACCAACACACACACACACACACACACACACACACACACACACACACACACACACAGTAGTTCCTGCTGCAAAACAAGTAAAAGGTTTACTTTAACATTTCCTTTATAACAGCTTATGCATAGAAGCATGGTTTGACACTATGTATGGTGTTTTTCCAACATTAACATTTTAATTAATTGTGCATTTCTTTTTAAATGGGCAGAGGTTTCATTTTGTTTAAGTTTGTTTCTAATATTTTAAAACTGTGCAATCTTCTTAAATGTTTTTTTTTTTTTTTTTTTAATTAAATGAAAATTTATGGAAGGTTTAACATCTTTTTAACTTAAACATTTCCACAAGTTGAAAAGAAGAGTTTCCACTTGTGTTTCTCTTTAGGGCAGTGGATTGTATGCTTTGTAAATTCTCACCAACATAAAAAGCTCCAACATAAATTAATATAATTAACAACATTAAAAGTAAATATAAATGTATAAAAATATGACATTGTCCTTTACTTTGAGGCTTTAATTCCATGTCACATCAGACTGCATCACACCACCCTGTCTTTTGCTTTGTTCCCATCACCAGCCTGAAGTGACTCAATTCTGATTTCTTTTTTTTTTTTTTTCCCTTACTGTATGTGACACAGATCATTTTTTTCTTTTAGGGCTGTCTGAATGCACAAATGGTTCTTTATGTGGTCTTAGATCATATACATGACTGATGCACAGTGATGTGACCTGAATAAGAATGGGCAGATTGGAATTCATGTGACATTTTGCCTTTTTTTTTTTTTTTTTTTTTGCTGACATCAGTCAGTACAGGCAGCACAGGGATTTCACAGCAGTGCTAGCAATAGCTCTGAAGCAGCTTAAGAGAGGTTTCAGCTTGCTTTCTTCTTCTGGACCTCAACATGCACTGATAGCACTAAATGCTATCATCCAAAACAATATCCCAAGCAAATTTTTTTTGGTAAATTTACATCAGTTGTTTAAAACTAATGGGTAATCGCAGGACCTCATGACATATTTTAACCTAGATGGCGTGAGTAAAGTTGCATGTATGTGAGCAGGGGAGAACAGACGCATTCACATTAGAGTCAATGAAAATGACTTAATTGATTATGTGAACTGTCACGACCTCAGCAGCTGGAATGACCAAAAAATTAAAATGTGAAAATTGCTCTTGATTATATTCCTATATCAGCATGCCTAGAAGGTAATTTTTTTTCCTGTAAGATAATAGATCCTTACTTTGAGTTGCTTTAAATGTAAATGTTCCCAGCTCTGTTTTTCATTAAATATAAGGTGATATCTTTAGAATTTTATAAAGACTTAAAAATATAAGAATGCATCCCTATAATTGTATTGTTAACTATAATTGTATGTCTCTGTCTCTCCTCCAAAGTCTCTAGAGTCTACATTGTCCCCAATAATTAATTGTTCTCGAGTATCTAGCATTCACCTTCTTTCCTACTTCACCTTGTATCCTTCCTTATCTTTCCTAATTCATGTTTTTATTCTCTATTTTTTGGTTTTTAATTCTAAAGAGTTACTAGTTTTGTTGTTCGCTATTTCCAGTGTGTGTGTGTGTGTGTGTGTGTGGTGGGGGGCATTAAGGGCAGCCTCCTTATTTGTTCTTTTCTCTCCTCCCAATGTTCCAATGTTTTCCCTGTTCTCTGCTCATAATGTCCCCTAGCTTCTAGATTTGAATATTTTTATTTTTACTCTCTTTTATAGGCTCTATTGCTTGCTATTTTTATTATTCTCTATTCAGTTCCCTCTACTAACCTAGTTTTAGTGATGCTTAGTTGACTAGTCTCCCAGCCCCAGACTACAGGCAGATCTGATTTCTGTTAGAAATATGTTCCACAGTGCTGATGATACACACTACTAGCTGAAAATTAGCAGATTGGATTTGGCTTTGTTCAGACTTCTAGCCCAAATCTGACACATTGTTGACCTATCTGCGCTGGTTGGAACATTGTAGGAACAATGCCGAAGACTCACATGCAGCACAATACTCACCTGCTTCTGTACATTCCTTTTAGTTTTTTAGTTAGTTTAAGCTATAGAAACTCAAGAAAATAGAACAAAATATAAAATTCTGAAAAAAATATACAGTATAAGAAATATAAAAACTTCTGTACAAATGTAGACAACAATGGCAATAGATTTAAATGGAAAATTAAAATGGAAAAAAATAGAATGTCCAGGGAGTGTGCAATTGTGCATGTATGTGCAAATGTGCAATGTCCATGTGTGTCCTATCTACAGTGTACTGTACATTATGTGCAACTGTGCATGAGTAAACAGATGATTAATGTCCCTAAGTGTTTATTCCTGTGTGGTGTGCAAAAATTTGCAAAAATGCAGAGATTATTAGTCCTGTGTACTGATCTGGTTTAGAGGCTGTATCGCCTGCGGGGAGAAGCTTCTCTCAGTCTCTCTGTGTTGGCCTTCAGGGAGCAGCGCTTTCAGGGCGCAGCAGAGAGAACAGTCCATTGCTGTGGTGGCTGAGATCCTTCACTATCTTCCTGGCCTTGGTCTAGATCAAGTGCAGGTCAGGGAGTTTGATGCAGATGATGCGGTCAGCTGATCGCACCACCCTCTGTAGGGCTCGTCTGTCCTGCATGATGCTGTTGAGATGTTTCCCGTCAGGATGCTCTCTATGGTGCAGGAGTAAAGGTTCCTGAGCACCTTAGAGGGCAGTCTAAAGTTTCTCAAGCATCTGAGGTGGTAGAGACGCTGTCGGGCCTTTTTTACCACGTTGTTGATGTGACAGGTCCTGTCTGATGTGAACACCAAGGGATCGGAAGCTGTTCACTCTCTCCACTGGGCTCTCATTGATGACGGAGGTCTGGTAGTTCCTTTCCTGCTTAGTGCTGAAGTCCACTATCAACTCCTTTGTCTTACTGATATTAAGAAGGAGGTTGTTCCTATGCCACCAGTTCTCCAGATTCCCCATCAGGTAGGCCGACTCACTGTTGTCGGAGATCAGGCCCACCACAATGGTGCCGTCAGCAAACTTAATGATGGTGGTACTGTAGAGCTGGTAGTGGCTACACTGTCATAGGTGTACAAAGAGTACAGCAGGGGGCTCAAAACACAACCCTGAGGGCTCCAGTGCTGAGAGTAAGGGAGGCATGTCCACCCATCCTTACTGCCTGTGGTCTGACAGTTAGAAAATTAAAGATCCACTGGCACATAGATGAGCTGAGTCCCAGGTGCTTCAGCTTAGTGGTGAGTCTGAAGGGAATTATGGTATTAAATGCAGAGCTGTAGTCGATAAAAAGAGTTTTAACATAATTCCCCCTTCTAGTGTCCAGGTGAGAGAGATATGTGTGGAGTAGGTGAAAGATGGCATCATGTGTAGAGCGGTTTGGATGGTAAGCAAATTGTAGTGGATCAAGTGTGTCGAGTAGTGAAGAAATGATCAAAGCACTTCATCACTACTGAGGTGAGGGCTACAGAGCAATAGTAAATGAGGAAAGCAGGATGAAGTTTCTTCGGAACAGGAACAATGATGGACTCTTTGAAGCATGTGGGGATCACTGACTGAGATAAAGAGAGGGTGAACACAGGTGCTAGCTGGTCTGCGCAGACTCTGAGGACTCGACATGAGATGCCGTCTGGTCCTGCTGCTTTCCTGGTGTTCACTCTCCTGAAGGCTCTCCTCACGTCATGCTCTTTGATGATAAATGTGTTACCAGTGCGGGCAGTGTCTTCCTGTCTGTAGCCATCAGCGCTGCTAGCATTAGCATTGCTAGCATCTTTAGCTGCAGTCTCGAAACGAGCATAGAATGTGTTGAGCTTGTCTGGCAGAGTCACGCCCACGTTCATCATTATGGATGTTGGTGCTTTATAGTTTGTTACTGTTCTTAGTCCCTACCACAGGCTCCCAGAGTCACTCTGTTGGAGCTGTGACTCTAGTTTCCTTCCGTAGCGCTGCTTCGCTTCCTTTACCGCTACCTGAGCATTGTATGACGCAGCCTTGTACGGGTGCATGTCTCCTGAAGCAAGTAGCGCGTTGTAGGCAGCGGGGCGAGATCCCTTGCAGGTGGTTTTATCTACCCACAGCTTCTAATTGGGAAACGTTCTGATAGTGATTTTTTCCACTGTATCATCCGCTAGTTTCCCAGATGAATCCCACAACCACTCCCGTAAACACACTGATGTCATCTGAGTTTTAAAACATGTCCCAGTCTGCGTCACTGAGTGCGTCCTGTAACGCGGCCACCGATTTGGTCCGTCCAGCGCGCAACCTCTCTCTGAACATATATATATAGGTCCAACGTTCCTTGTTTTTAGTTTGCCTATACAGTTTTTTTACTTATTTATTTTTTTCATTCAGGTTTCATTTGTGTCAAATATCGCATAGTCTCATGTTTCAAAGATTACCCTTTATGTTAATATGTTATATATACCCCTTCATTAGGGTTTTCTTAGACCCTAGTGTTTTTTTCCCCTCATAAATTATCTTGTTCACCATTTCCAGCAGGAAAAAAAAAATAAGACAGACATCCCCCTTGAACTCTAACATCAGTTTGCAAGTGACAGTTGACAGAAATCTGATTCGAGCGTCCCAATTTAACCACGTCTTAAGGAATCCAATCTGAATCTGATTTCCAACATCTCTAAAAGTGTTTAACATTGAGTTTGCATTATGGCATTTTGTGTGGGTTTTATTGTTCAGAACACATAAAAGCAATCTGATCAAAATTGATTTTGATCGATCGAGTTAGTAGTCTAAATAAGGCCTGGTAGCTTCTGACGTTTAGTGTCCACTAGTTTCTTTTACCTACTATAAAGTTTGCCCTAGTTTTATTGCTCCCTTGATTTATTTATTCATTTACATATGTTGCAAGATTGTCTTTGTTTTCCTTTTGCCTGTGTGTCTTTTTTCACGCAACAAAATAGAGGGCAGTTTTCTTACTTTATTCTTTTTATCACTATTCAAGGTTTCTTTGTGTCTTTTCTCCTCTCTCCAGTGTCTACTGGGTACAAGATCCCCTAGTTGCAAATGTACCATGGTCTTATGTCCCCGAGTATTACCCCCTATTATTAGCCTCTAATCTATTTTCTTGTTCCCTAGATTTTGGTGTTTCTTAGTTTTTCACCTGTCCCCTTGCTTCTTTGTTGTCTACTCTCCAGTATCCCCTGCTCTCCAATAGTCACTGTTCTTTTGTTTAATTGTTTTATAGCTTCAAGTTTATTGTTTTCTTTATTTCCACTAGTTTCTTATCACCAGGCGACACACTGTTCCTTGTTCTTTTACTTCCCAGTAGCCTCTGGTTCGTCATTCTTACCTTACTTTCCTGTGTTTCCTTGTTAGTAGTTGAATTGAGTATAATGAGTGTGAGTATACATTTAGGCCATGTTTCTCTCTCTTTTTTTCTCTCTCTTTCTTCCAGTAAAATACTAAATAGGATTGGTTTCATGTCTTTTGTCAGTTAGCAATTACTCTGCCTCTGAAGTACATCAGGTGATCCATCGTGGTTAACGTTTCGGACTCTTGATGTAAAGGAGCCATTAACAGCCTTTTATGATTTTTTTTTAAATGCATAATTCATAATCGCTGTTACAGTCTAAAAGATTGGTCAAAAAGATTTTGCAAAAAAGGAGTATTTTGTGCATATGACTGTAAAAGACATTATTCAAGCAGTCATAACCATTCTTTATACCTTGCCATAAATCCACACAAAGATGAGCAAAATGGAAGTAGAACATAAAGAAGATAAAAAAGAGGACAAGTTTCCAGGTTTTTAAATAGAAATGTGGTCAGAGTGGAACAGATGGATTGATCTTTGATAAAGATGATGGTCATGTTATAGGAAGAGGCAATTGTTCAGAAATTGTTTATGATTAAGCAAGACAGACATTACACAGGACTGATGTTGACAAGATGTTCAACCCCATGCTCCATACAGGGGAACAGGGGTAGCTCAGTGGTTAAGGCATTTTACCACTCATTGGAATGTGCTGGGTTTAAACACCAGCACCACCTTGAGTAAGGCTCTCAAACCTTAAACCGCTAAAATGTATAATGAAACATATTTATATGTTTTTTTGGGGGGAGAATGGTGTCTCCTAAATGGCAGAAATGCAAGTCTGCCATTACTGGTCCCAGAGAAGGAGGGTGAGAAAGGAGGGTTGGGCATTAGGCTAGCATCCTGGCCCTGTAAAGAAAACATCCTTGTTACAATGCTTGCTCAAAGACCATAAGGAGCAGCATAACATCTTTGGAGCACAGCATTATCCAATCGCTATCTGCTTGCATGAGCTCACAGATGCCCATGGAAGGCTAGTATCATGATTGATGTGTGTACCAATATAATATATATTAAGAAAGTATAATTTGCTAAGAACTGTTTATTATCACAGTAAGGAATTAAAAGTCTAAAGGAATTTATCAGGGTAGCCAGATCAGCCAAAGTATATTTATACCAAACTAATTGGGAAAGATTCCCCAAAACCATAATGTCATATTTCTGTTTAATTGCTATAGCCTGCTATATGAAAATGGATTTAAGGATGTGTTTTGCTGCTGTACATTTCTATGCTTAATGTTCTGTGTTTATTGTGAATTGATTTAGTAAGGGTGTCACAAACATTTATTTTATTTTTCTCCCATACAAACAAACCAAAAAAACAATGAACATTAATTTCTAAAACGATTGCATACAAACACAATCTAATGCACAAACAATGCTAAATTGGTTTGTGTTCTGCTTGGATGGAGCATTCTAATTCATCATTGATTTGGTTAATACAGTCAGTAAATTATGAGGATGTGAAAATGCAAGGACTCGATATAAGGACGTTTTTTTATGGATATTATAAATGGGCTACAGGATTTAATTTTCTCCTCTGTCTCCTCTGAGTGACGCACTGTTATGTTGCAGGAGTAAAATAGACCAGGAAGACACAGAAATGTCAAACTGTGGCCTTGTCCTTAGTCTCGAAAGGAAATGTGATGTGAAAGAGGTGTACACTGAGGGTGTTTTGTCTCATAGGTTTCTGTCAGTGGAGTATGACATAATGCCAACCGTGCAAACAAGCTGGATACATACAGTACAGTGCAAGTGAAAATCATGCAGATGGGAATAAAACCCTTTGTTTGTCATTCTGACAAGGTTGTATTTTTATAAGAATTCATTAATATAATGAAGGATTAAAGGAAAATTCTGTGCTGGAACACATTAAATGTTAAACAAGTTTACACCAACCATCCATAACATTATGACCAATTTCTGCCAAAACAACACTGACCTCGCCAAGGCATGGACTTCGTTAGACTTCAGAAGTTGTGCTGTGGTATCTGGCACCAAGCCGTCAGCAGCAGACACCTCAGATCCTGCAAGTTGTGAGGTGGTGCCTCCATGGATCTGACTTGTTTATACAGCACATCCCACAGATGTTCGATTGGATTGAGATCTAGAGAATTTGGAGACCAAGTCAACACCTCCTACTCTCTGTTGTGTTTCTCAAACCGTTTCTGTTTGCAGTGTGGCAAAGAACATCATTCCGCCGAAGGAGGTCTCCGGCTTAAGGGAATACTGTTTTGATGAAGGGGGTTAAGTGGTCAGCAACATCGCTTAGGTACAGTAGGTGGTAGTTGTCAAAGTAACATTCACATGAATGTCAGAGCCAATGATCTCCCAGGAGAACAATATCCAAAGCACCACACTTTCTCTGCCAGCCTGCCTTCTTCTCATTGTGCACTGGTGTAAGCGATGCACATGGTGCCATCCACATTATGTATAGAAAAAATAATAGAAAATGTGATTCATTAGACCAGGCCACTTTCTTACCTTGCTCTGTTGTACAGTAGACATTGTAGGCACGTTTAGGGGTGGACACAGGGCGTTCTGACGGATCTGAGGCAACACCGTCCCATATGCAACAAACTATGATGTACTGTGTGTTCTGCCAACTTTATAACAGAACAGCATTAACAGCATGGTACTGTTGCTCTTCTATTTGATCAGACTACACAGGTTAGCAGCCTTTTCTCCCCACATGCATCAGTCAGACATGGACACTCATGACCCATCTGTTTTCCTCCTTTGGACCACTTTTAAAAGGTCCTTACCACTGCAGACTGGAAACATCCTACTAGAGCTGCAGTTGTGTTGCTTATAAGTTGGTCCTAGTTGCTCAAATGCTTCTGCTTCTAACATATCTGGGACAAAACGTTAACCTGATACCTAATATCCAGGTGCTTTTGAAACCAGATAATCAATGTTATTTATTGCACTTGTCCATGGACACAATTTTATGTCTGGTAGGTATATATTTAAATAATTGTCATATGATAAGCTAATCTAGTGCCAATAAATTGGTTTGTATTCATTTTCTATATATGCTCTTGAATGATTAGCAAATATTGCTATTACTTGTTATAGTAACTCAAAGCTCCAGAATGCAATGCAGCTCTACAACAATTGCAAGTTATTGCAGAAAAATCATATTGGTTAATTAGTGACTTATGATATGTTATGGGCAATGGCTTTGGTCATGGTGTTGGCATAAAATATTTGGCAGCTGATCATTTTAACTATAGTGTACAAATGATAAGAACAGGGCAGAGTCAAGGACTTTTGTGTTTATTTTTTGATTGGTTGGTGTATTAAGCTGTGGGTTAATTTTGTTCTCTGTATTGTGTTATGGGACGGGGTGCTATTTTTTTATTCATTAATTTTTATTTATAATGTTAGTACCAAGTCAAAGCTCATAGTTCCTGTCATATTGTCTGGGTGATAACAGTACTTTTGCCCTAATGACAGAACTGAGATTCTGTTATTTCTATTTTTGCATAATACAGTAGCACAACTTCAAATGTTCTATTTTCTATAAACAGATGCATATTTATTTTTATTTAAGTTTTATTTATTTTAACAACAGCTTAAAACAGCACCACATTATTCCATCTTTATATATTCATTTACACATCCTCATATTGTGCAGCAGAATGTTTTGGCTTAAATAATTATCCTTTCTCTACATCAGGCAATTAACAAAATTCAATATACAATCAAGCATGTTAATTAAGTTCCGTAATGAAATATACACTTGCCTAGGATCAGAAATGTCTCTCATTAAAAAAAAAAAAAAATCCTTGATAGCTTAATTACTTCCAGTAATGGACCAAACAAAATGTTGAAATCGCTGACTTTAATCTACACACTCACACGTGCGTGCGCACACACACACATGACACAAGTGACAACTTTATAATGAATATTCTCATTACTAGTGTTTTGTTTTTCATTACTATATTTGCACATCTTCTTCCCCAGTAAGCATGTTCACTTCTGTATGATACAGTACATTTCTGGAGATCACTTTTGTTCCTGTGTTGAATAAAGGTAATTTTAAGGTAGTTAGTTTCCAAGCTAACTATGAGGCTATGAACATTTCCATAGAGCTAAAATACCAAAATCCTTGCCACATTCTTGTAATAAAAAAAATCAACAAAAATGTTGCAGGAGTTGCAATGCTTCATACCACACATCATATTACTCTGTACACAAGGTCCCAGATCTGAGCACCCATGGAATGCACTGGACAAACAAGTACATTCCACTGAGAGCCCACCCTGCAACCCACAGCACCCAAAGGATCCGCTGCTAACATCCTGGTGCCAGACACCATAGTACATCCCAAGAGGTCTTACAGTTATTTATTGACTATGGGGACAGAGAGGCCCCATCGGCACAAGGGGAACAGTTACATTCCCCAGGTAATAATGCATTTTAACTTGCAATCGGGGGTCATGAGTAGTACTAGGACAGCTGTCATTATCCCAACCCTCTCTCGAGCTTTAGTTGTGTTGTTTGTAGGTCTATAAACACTATGCCATGTTAAAAGAGAAATAAATTCACCAAAGAAAACAGAAGAGGCGAACATTCCTCTGTCTTATTACCCAGCTGTTATGTGCGATTATCACCGAGGTGTCTGCTGAGCAAATGCACAAATGAAAAGCACATCACTTCATAGCACAAAGCTGTCATTTATCTCTTTATTTCTCTCGGGGTGGATCAAAAGTGGGATGAGGGACACTCATGACATGATTATTTACACATCAGCAGACTGATGAAGGGCAAAAACACACATTGAGTGTTGTCAGTAAGTTACTTTTAAAGAGCTGTTGATTTATGTTGACTTTCTGTGAAGTTTGCCTATTTGATCCACTCCACTGTGTGTTGTCTGCAAATGTGCAGGTAACACTACTGGTGTCTTAAGAGTTCTAGACCTGAGCAAGAGTCTTTTTGCTGTACTTGGTTTGCGGTATGTGTACATTCTTCATACAGTCACAATATGCCCTTTTGTTTTGGCCTGGAGGCAAGAAATAAAAATGATTGAGATACTGCAGAAGGGCCAAATACTCTGGGGAAGCAGTGCCAGGCCATCCACCCAGAAAACAGTCAGTTAGCTATTAGAAGTTCCCTCATGATAGTAAAAAAAATGCCTGTGGCCTGTCAATTATGTGCATGAAATTATTGTAGACATCTGAGAGAGAGAGAGAGAGAGAGAGAGGGAGGAAGAGTTTAAGACTTTGTGCAATAGAAAAATTATCAATGTTAGCTGCTTGACTTGTAATACATAATGGAAAGAAGCATAAAGTCTGCTTAGTGGTAAAACTTAAGAACTTACAATCCACCATCAAATGAAAGATGATCTCCCTTCATCTGAGATCATGTTAACAAAAAGTACATTAATGTACATACATTATGTACTGTTAAGCTTTAAGTAAAATTAAAGGTTTTAGCATGAAAAAGCATGGCAGCTCTATGACATCAAGGACATTGCGGTTAAATCTTGGATTGCAAGCATAATCCGATACTACAGTACAAGCTACAAGTGTGGTTGTATATTAAAGCACTTGTATATCAAAGTTTTTTCTCCATAAGAAATAATGGAAACTCAGATGATTCATTTCACAACCCAAAAATATTCATATAAAAATTATTAATACAAATTATAAAGTGAAAATAAAACAAATTAACCTGCACTTTACCAACAGTAGAGCAGTGTTTTCATTGTGTGTGTGTGTGTTTGCTGAAGTGAGATAAGAGAGGAGAGAAGAAGAGAGAGGGCTAATGGGTAGGATGACACACACATACACACTAACGGAATCACTGCTTTCTGTATCTTTGATAAAAAACCTCTGTATAACACTTGCTATTACTTTATGCGCGTACACACGGTTAAAATAAATTTTCTTGCAAAACACACGCAGACCAAGTTACTTACAATACAAGGTTCCACTGTATATTTATTCCAGTTTCTATTGTGTTGGTGCCAAGTTGTTTTTTACTGTATCTTCGAAAATGGCATGGGTAACTGCACAAGCTGTCATGGGAGTTTAAGTGAGTTGTGGGAATCCTGGTAATGTTCTTACTGGGCCACCTGATAAGAACGTTAATAGGCCTCCCACAAAACTGTTATTTTGCTCATTAGGTGGTTTGAGTGGTCACTTTTACTTCACTCTTCCAAGTTCATGTTTTTACATAGTTTGGGTTTAAAAACAGAGTAAGGATAGAAGTCAACATTTAGAAAGTACAGTACCCCTGGTGGACCACACATAATGTAGAAAACAAGTAATTGAATCTTTAACTCGGGTTACTGTCTGTAGAGTTTTACATGTTCACCTTTGTCCATCTGGGTTTTTTTTTTTTTTTTTTTTGCTCCTCCAGTTTTTTCCTAATATTCAAAAACAGGCCAGTAAGTGAACTAATAACTTAAAATGTCCCTGGATATTTTTCTTGCATAAAATACCTGGGGTTCTGTACCAAAATAAAGATGAGAGAATGAAAGAGATTATAAATTTTTATCACGTTTCACAGCTGATGAACTAGTTTTTAATGTATAATTTTCTTTGAGGTTACCTATTTTACAAAGTGTAATATGTTTGATAACTGATTGCTCCTGTTAATGCCTCCTCTGCTTTGCTTTTTGATCCTGCTCCTTTCAGTCACTTACCATTAAGGATGTCCTAATATGTATTAATTCTTCAGACAATAGACAATAGCATCTCAGCCAACTGAAGCTCATCCATCTGCTTAATGTTTAGTAAGAGCATTTCAAATTAAATATGGCATTATGGATTGTACTCATATGAAACAATGAATAATAAAAGTGGACAGATATACCTCTTAAGTATTTAATATAAGATTCTAACCCTCAGTTTGTTAAACCCTCATAGACTTAGTTAGTCAGGCAAACCTACGACATAACCATAAGTTGTCAGAGAATAATTTACTGATGTGCGGATTTACTTATGTACGAAATAAAACACTTGGTGGCATGCCTGGCGGTCCTGTCGGAAAACACTATTTAAATTCTAACAATACAGTAAAATGATTGATAAAAGTATGATGATAGAAATCGAATGCCTGGCATTATATACATTTTTTTTTTTAAATAGAGTGCAATCGCTATTTAAAAAGTTGATTACAGTATTTTAGAGAGCATATTAATTTCAGGTCATGTTCATATTGGGTGCACTGTGTAACTGTATGTTTTGGTGTACTCTCACTGTATGAGAGGATATTTATAAGGAATGTTTTCTTGTTTATATGAAAAATGCTAAGTGTCCTTGCAAATATTTATTAGATATGGATAGTGTAAATGTGGTTTAGATTTTGATTGGGAACTACATTTCGCAGATTTTGTTTGCACTAGTGGAGCCCAAAATAGCCAATCAGTTGGATCAATGCAGCATGAGGAAGATTATTTCATGTACTAGTAGTAATGAGTTAATGGACAGCACTATATAATAGAGAGAGAGAGAGAGAGAGAGAGAGAGCATTGCTTGTTGTAAGTGATCCTACAATTATAATTTGCTTGATGATAAAATTATTATGGTTGAGAAGCAACTTCAAATGGTAAGTATAATAATGTAAGCAGACCAGCCCTATCAGAAGTTCTTGGTTGTTTAGGTTTGCACTTAACTGTGTAATTGCTGTTCCTTCATTTACTACACTGCATGTTTAAAAATGCTAGTTTATGCCTGTTTGACGGTCACCTAAAACCTTGCTACATTAGTTTTAAGAAAAGCAATATAATAATAATAATAATAATATATTGTTCTAATGATTATGATTATTAAATCATCTTATATAAAAAAACAATACACATATTTACAGCACTGTGCAAATGTTTTGAGACACTTTTCTTATTTCATATTAAATTAAGTAAAATTTCATTTTGTTGATTAAATGAAAGAAATTAGCAAAAATAATTAGTCTGATTATCTATTATCATACAGTCTGATCATCTATGACTGTATCATGTAAATCTTTCGTTAGACAGGTTTTATGCTTGAATGATTTATAGGACACTTTGTGGCTTAACAAACAAAAAACTACAATCCCCCAAAACTGCTCAGGTACAGGACAGGAAGCCTGCATTAAGAGTACATAAAAAATACTTGCACTTTGGAAGCAAAATATAAAAGAGTTTTGCACAACACTGTACATGCTCGATTTAAAACCATCTATTTAAGTTAATAAGCTAAGTTTGAATTGGTAGTTATAGTGCAGAAATGCAATATAATTTCATTAATTATGATAGTTAAATGCGTTTAAAAAAAGTTTGTGGTAATTAAACATAAATGAAAAAAAGAAATGCCACAGTAACTGGTCAAGTAACGAGTCAAAAGCTTAATATGCCTCTTCGGAATGATTTCTCCTACAGAATAGTTGAAACCGTTTCTCTTTGGTCCTGCAGTGCAGCTGTGTGAGAGAAATCTAATTGAAGGATGGGTCCATCTGTTAAATAGCACTTTATTAAGCCTGGCCTTGGGAGCAGTCAGTGGCCTCTTGAAGCACTCAGTCACTCCCCAAAGCCCCATCACAGCTCAATGTCTCCCACATGAACACTCTAATTGAGGAATGTGCAGGCAATTCAACCTGAAAGCATTTATAATTCACCTAATTTTCCCATTAGTGACCTCAGCAATTGTGTCAGCTCATCCAAAGGTCAATGTATGATTTATATCCTTTTGAGCATTCCTCTCTCCTCCTTCAGATACAGCATTCTATATACAGAAATGATTAAATTATTTTTCTTCCAGGTTACGTACAAATCGGTCACCACAGCTATTTTCTGAAAAATGTGAAGGTATACAGTATTATAAACTCATGCATAACGAGTAACAAGTTTACAAAGTTCTGGAGTTTACAAAGTGTGGTTGTGTTAATGTGCAGTGTAAAGTAAAGTTTTTCTTAATTTTTTGTTGCCGTAAAAACAATTATGTGCTGTTAATGTTATGTCCACGATTGTAAGTTTACAATGCCTCCTCTTTTTTGATCTCTTTCACCTAAAAGCATCTTCTATAGTGATAATTAATATGTATATTAAATTTTCTTGAAAAATCACCATAGATACAACTTCATTGATTTTTTTATTTTTTGTTACACCTTCATATTTTCTAAACTCTATTCCATGGCTCACTGTATATGAGGTGAGACTATACCCTTAGTAAATAAAGTTTATGCCAGTGATGGACTGGCATAAACTTTATTTACATACCAACATCTTTATGAGAGGTAGTAGTAAACTAAAGAACCCAGTGGAACCATGCACAAAGCATACAAAGCTTAAACTTGGAAAAATTGCAAAACATGCAGGTTCTGCATCAAAGCAGGGCTCCTGGTGACAAGCATGTGTCAAGTTTAATATTTTGTCCCCCACCTGCTGGTTCCTTAAAAAATACATTTGTCTCAAAACCTTCCTGGAGTGTACCTCTTTGGTGTGTTAATTGGACTATAAAAGGAATCCCCTCTAGCTACTAGGATTCTAATAATTGTGTGCTTATTTGCATATTCAGTGGAATCTATTCCAAGTAGGAAGTAAGGATATTTGAATTACTCATATACTTAAGGGAAACTATTTATGAAAAAAACTCTATTTAAACACTGAGACTAAAGAGTCCTAAACACTAATTACACGGCTATTCCATAACTGTGGATTTGTAAGAAAAGCACATCTCCATGCTGTGGTCTCAGTTTTACAAAGTACAAACAAATGGCCTGCACCTTTCAAATTAAGTGCATACAATACTAGCAGTTCACTCTGGTACTGTGTGGCAGGACATTTAGTGCTTCACAATAGAAGTGTTCATCATTTTTGCACAATCTTACTGAGAATTAGTATGTTATTTCTTATTTTACAGTAATAATGTCCACATAAGCTTCAAATGAAAGGCTAGAATCAATAATCATGCAAAGGTTTTTGACTGCTGCACATGATTAAACAGAAAGACCATCAAGAGTTTTAGTTGCATATTGTGTAATGTTCTTTGCACACTGTTTACATATTAAGCTGGGGTCATCAGTATAACAGTGGAAATGAATACCATGTTTATGAATGGAATTGCCCAGAGGAAGATATAACATATATATATATTTTTTTTTTTTTTCATTTATTAGATACCTACTGTAAGCGTTTAATTAGAAGTAAAAACAGAAGACGCACCCCCCCTGCAATGACTATACAGTATCAAATATGAGGATGAACACCTCATACCGTTGAGTTATGCTAAAGCATGCCATCACCGAAATATTGTCTTGTGACAGCAAATTTAAAAGAAAATGTAAATTTAACCTTTGAAATGTTATTAACTTTTAATAGACATGCTAGGAGGATCCATTGTACTTGATGTAATATATATTAAATTTAACTCTAGTTTGACTAATGGCACTTAGTTATTAACCTAGTTAACCCAGTGTAAGTATCTATCCAGTGATGTAAAGTTTAAAGCATTTTTTGTAAGTCGCTCTGGATAAGAGCTTCTGCCAAATGTAAATGAACTTTTTCTCTCTACTGTAGCAGAGGTAAGTTTTAGTCATGCTTCCCTGGGAAGGTCTTCATAAGAACAAATTTCATCATGGTGCGTAATGAGTTTTGAAAACTGCACCTGACAATACTGTTCTTTTAGGAACTATTCCAGAAAGGCTGACATTCTTAAAAAAACAACTGACTGTTGTTGTGTTATTGGTACCTAATTCCATATGATATTTTTTATAGTTTATATTTGTTGTTAAAAGAAAGGGCTTTAAGTTTTATGTTTTGTTTTTTGTAAAATCAAGAAAATCACCTCAATGGCACCTTCTCCTACACTGTAATTAGAAGAAACAAAATAAAATATGGTCTTCATGGGTCAGCTGAGTAATAAAGGACGGTTTAAAGGCTATAAACCAAAGATATGGACACAAATTTACAGAGGGGTAAATATGCTGCTGTCCTCTGAAACCTTTGTTAGAGCAAACGATTAAGATAACACAAGCAGGCAAATGGCAAAGGCAATTATACTAAATTGAAACACTGCATGTACTAATTCTCAGAACATTCTGTCTAAGGAGAGATTAGAAAGACACAGGCAAATCTTTCCTCTTTGTGCTATACAACCTTTCATCTGCTAGACTGAGAAATGAAACACGATTATTTCCAATTCTCACTGAATAGATTAGGGGGGAAAAAGAATATATATTATGCAAGCTGACCTATGTCTTAACTTAAACCGTAAATAAATTTATTTTACAGACAGTCTTCAGTAAATTCCAAATCAATGAGCCCCCTGCTATTGGATTTTGTCTATGGAACATCTGGATATCATTAAATGTTTTGCAAATACTATATGTAGATTCTGAAGTATACATGTATATTATCATACTATATTATATTCATACAGTAGGTAGACTTATGCAGCACACTATTAATAATGCTCTGCACCTTTTTTTTCTCCAAATTTATGAAATCTATAAACATTTTGTAAGTTCTTGAAGATCCAATTATCAGTAACGTAAATATCATGCAAGAGAACCAATAAAAAACAGTCTAAGTTGGTAAAGTGAAATTTAAGGTGTTGATTTATTGATTTCTTATTTATTCCTTTCATTTTTTGGATACGTAAAAATGTAACAGCATTTAAAAAGTGTATAGGTGTTTCAGGTAAGTCCTCTAATAAACATAAATGTTCACCCATGACCTTTATAAGAGCACTCCGATACTAAAAAATAGCACTTCAATTCTGATTATATTTCGAATATACAAATATAACACACTATTTTATCAAACAACCACCAACAATAAAAACTAATTAAATATAATGAGCTAACTGCTACTGTTATCCTTTCTTCTTGACCCAATTATACAGGTGATCCTTGGCTTTAATGACTTCACAATAACAATATGTCCTTTATTTCAGAAATTGTTTATCTTTATGGATTCTCACCCCCAACAGTCCCTAAAGTCAAATGACTCCAAACACTTATGTCTTGTTATACAGTAAATGTTGGCAAAACTAATTTGCTTAAATCTGATGACTTTAGGACACTGTGTTTTGAAAGTGATCAGTGTTTTAGTTCTGTTCAGACTGGCAGCCCAAATCTGTCACATTGTCAACTTACAGTACAGTATCTCCATTGGTTGCTGTGGTAACATTGCTGGAAGCACGAGTACTCTAGCATGTGTGTTGTGTAACATCAAATGTTGATTTATAACAACAGACAGATAAAAAAAATACTCTAGTTACGAATGAGGATAACACATCTCACTCGTAAGGCCATATTTCTGTCCTTTTTGTCCAGGGACAATTGAACCCCATTTCCATTTGCATTTCTTCCATTGTCATCCTGTTCATTTTTAATTATTGGTCCATGACCATACCGCATGATCATGTGGCTGTGAAGTCATGTTGCAAGTGAGAAAATGGACAGTGTGAAATTTAATTAAAGTGGGTAAAGTGTCCAGACTGAGACACATCTTAATGAATCTTCAAAAACCTCCTGTGTGACAATTGTAATATTACGCTTGATCTTGTGAAATAATATTCCTACTAACACTACGTCAAAATCTGATTGGCTATTTAGTTAATCAGTCTTAAACTATGCCTTCATTAAGTTCTTCAGGACTGTAGCAGGGGATATGTTTACGTTTGGTCTGCATCTAAGAAAGCTTCTAGTGTTCAATAACCACATAGCAACAACAGAGAGAAAAAAAAATTTAATGAATTTCATCTTGCTCCCCCAGGTCCTAAACATACATTATTATTATTTTTTTTTTTATATTATTATTATTATTATTATTATTATTATTATTATGTTCTCAATTTATGAATTTTACATACATTTTCAAGAGTTTGATCTTCAGTTTCAACATTTTTGCACTACACTCTCCTTTTATTTACTCAGCAGAATGGAAATCAATGCAATAGACAGTATGAAAGTGGAGGGGTATGAGCCCCCTGTTTGGGGAAGGGGTATTTTCCCCCTGTAGATGGACTACAGTCCCATTTCTGGCTCCTGATAAAGAGTTTAGGATTAATTTTTATAATTTAATTGTAAACTCTTTTGAAACATTTTTAAACTATTTTTCTCCTGAATTTCAAGTCACGTAAGGTCGAATAGGGGGTATGGTGGCTTAGTGGTTACCACAAGAGGATCCTTGCACCTCCAGGGTCTGGATTTGAGTCCCACATCGGGTCTGTGTGCATGGAGTTTGCATGTTACCCTCTGTGCTTAGTGTGTTTTCTTTGAGCACTCCAGTTTTCTCCCACAGGACAAAGACATGCTGATTAGTCTAGTTGTTGTTCCCAGATTACCTGAAGTGTATGTGTGTATGTGCTCTGCGATGGATTGGCAAGCTGTCCAGTGTGTACCCTGCCTCATTCCCTAGTGTAAGCCTCCTGGGATAGGCTCCAGGCCCCCAGCAACCCTAGACAGTGAGCGAGTAAAGTCAAATACCATTTACTAAGGATTAATAAAACTCTTACATGAGATCAGATAAAACAATTTTAACCACTTCGCCTTGGTCAAACCTATCCTTGGAACAATGCGTATGAAGTCTTCTTCTTTGTCTTTCGGCTGTTTCCTTTCAGGGGTCGCCACAGCGAATCATCTGCCTCCATCTAACCCTATCCTCTGCATCCTCTTTTCTCACACCAACTAACTTCATGTCCTCTTTCACTGCATCCATAAATCTCCTCTTTGGTCTTCCTCTAGACCTCCTGCCTGGCAGTTCCAACCTCAGCATCCTTCTACCAATATATTCACAATCTCTCCTCTGAACATGCCCAAACCACCTCAATCTGGCCTCTCTGACTTTATCTCCAAAACATCTAACGTGGGTTGTCCCTCTGATAAACTCATTCTTAATCCTATCCATCCTCGTCACTCCCAAAGAGAACCTCAACATCTTCAGCTCTGCTACCTCCAACTCTGCCTCCTGTCTTTTCTTCAGCGCCACTGTCTCTAAGCCGTAGAGCATCGCTGGTCTCACCACTGTCCTGTACACCTTTCCTTTCATTCTCGCTGATACTCTTTTATCGCACAACACACCTGACACTTTTCTCCACCCATTCCAACCTGCCTGTACCCGCCTCTTCACCTCCTTTCCACACTCTCCGTTGCTCTGGACCGTTGACCCCAAGTACTTAAAATCCTGCACCTTCTTTACCTCTGCTCCCTGTAGCCTCACCGATCCTCCTGGGTCACTCTCATTTACACACATGTATTCCGTCTTGCTGCGGCTAACCTTCATTCCTCTGCTTTCCAGAGCATACCTCCACCTCTCCAAATTTTCCTCCACCTGTTCCCTGCTCTCGCTACAGAGCACAATGTCATCTGCAAACATCATAGTCCATGGGGACTCCTGTCTTACCTCATCTGTCATCCTGTCCATCACCAGAGCAAACAAAAAGGGGCTTAGAGCTGATCCTTGATGCAGACCCACCTCCACCTTAAACTCTTCTGTCACACCTACAGCACATCTTACCACTGTCTTACAGCTCTCATACATGTCCTGCACCACTCTAACATACTTCTCTGCCACTCCAGACTTCCTCATACAATACCACAGCTCCTCTCTTGGCACCCTGTCATACGCTTTCTCTAAATCTAAAAAGACACAATGCAACTCCCTGTTACCTTCTCTGTACTTCTCCGCCAGCATCCTCAAAGCAAATACTGCATCTGATGTACTCTTTCTAGGCATAAAACCATATTGCTGCTCACAAATGCTCACCTCTGCCCTTAACCTAGCTTCCACTACTCTTTCCCACAGCTTCATTGTCTGGCTCATTAGCTTTATACCTCTATAATTGCCACAGCTTTGCACATCTCCCTTGTTCTTAAAAATTGGCACCAATACACTTCTCCTCCATTCCTCTGGAATCCTCTCACTCTCCAAGATCTTGTTAAACAAACTTGTCAAAAACTCTACTGCCACCTCTCCTAAGCACTTCCATACCTCCACAGGTATGTCATCAGGACCAACAGCCTTTCCACTCTTCATCCTCTTCAACGCCCTTCTCACCTCACTTCTACCAATATTTGCTACTTCCTGTTCCCCAACAGTCACCTCTTCTACTCTTTGTTCTCTTTCGTTTTCCTCATTCATCAACTCCTTAAAGTACTCCTTCCATCTTCCCATCACCCTCCTGGCATCTGTCAGTACATTTCCATCTCTATCTTTAATCACTCTAACCTGCTGCACATCCTTCCCATCTCTATCTCTCTGCCTTGCCAAACCTGTACAGATCCCCCTCTCCCTCCTTACTGTCTAGCCTAGCATACAAGTCCTCATATACTCTTTGTTTGGCCTTTGCCACCTCTACCTTCACCTTACTCTGCATCTCCCTGTACACCTGTCTACTCTCTTCAGTCCTCTCAGTGTCCCACTTCTTCTTAGCTAGCCTCTTTCCCTGTATACACTCCTGGACTTCCTCATTCCACCACCAAGTCTCCTTGTCCACTTTCCCCTTACCTGATGATACACCAAGTACCCTCCTACCTGTCTCCCTGATCACATTGGCTGAAGTTGTCCAGTCAACTGAAAGCACCTCCTGACCACCCATAGCCTGTCTCAACTCCTCCCTAAAGACTTCACAACATTTTTCCTTTTTCAGCTTCCACCACTTTGTCCTCTGCTCTGCCTTTGTCCTCTTCGCCTTCCTCACCACCAGGGTTATTTTACACACCACCATTCTGTGTTGTCTGGCTACACTCTCCCCTACCAACACTTTGCAGTCACTGATCTCTTTCAGGTTACAACGTCGACACAAGATGTAGTCGACCTGAGTGCTTCTGCCTCCACTCTTATATGTCACCCTATGTTCCTGCCTCTTCTGTAGGAAGTATTTACCACTGCCATTTCCATCCTCTTTGCAAAGTCCACCACCATCTGTCCTTCTACATTCCTGTCCTGAAGACCAAACCTGCCCATCACATTTTCATCACCTCTGTTCCCTTCCCCAACATGTCCATTGAAGTCTGCACCAATCACCACTCTCTCCCCTCTGGGGATGCTCTGCATCACTTCATCTAACTCACTCCAGAATTTCTACCTGTGGGGCATAACCACTAACAACATTGAACATTATCCCTTCAATTTCCAGCTTCAGACTCATCACCCTATCTGATACTCTCTTCACCTCTAGAACATTCCTTACAAACTCCTCTTTTAGAATAACTCCTACTCCATTTCTTTTCCTATCCACACCATGGTAAAACAATTTGAACCCTGATCCTAAGCTTCTAGCCTTGCTCCCTTTCCACCTGGTCTCCTGTACACACAGTATATCCACCTTTCTTCTCTGCATCATATCAACCAACTCTCTTCCCTTCCCTGTCATGGTCCCAACATTCAAAGTCCCCACTATCACTCCTAAACTCTTGCCTTTCCTCTTCTCTCTCTGCTTACGAACACGCCTTCCTCCTCTTCTTCTTCGACCAACAGTAGCCCAATTTCCACCAGCACCCTGTAGGTCAACAGCACCAGTGGCGGTCGTTGTTAACCCGGGCCACGACCGATCCGGTATGAGAATTATATTCTTGATTCGCATCATTGATTTGGCAAATGTTTTACGTCGGATGCCCTTCCTGACACAACCCTCTGCATTTATCCAGACTTGGGACTGGCACAAGAAGACACTGGATTGCGCCCCCCCCGTGGTTGCATTTGTAACAATGCGTATAAAGTAAGAATACATATTAAGTAAGATGACATTGTAAGTTATCATGCACACGGTTTGGAGTCAATCGTCTACCCATCGGCTCCTTGAGAAAAATGGTGGAAAACTAGGGAACTTGGAAGAAAGCCACACTAAATGAATGAGGGATAACGGTATTGTCTAAAATCATTTAGCTATTTTCCTGTGTCTTCCAAATTTTGACTGCAAGACTGATGCCATTCTAGACTTTTTAACACGTTATAACATGTTTGGTCACCATAAAGGAAAGTTCCAAAATCTAATAAGCCATAAAGGTGAATGAATACTCAGTAATTAAAATTTAAAAGCTTTATCCTTGTTTTAGATATAATCAGTATCCATGTATACCCAAACAGCCTGTTATCTACTTCTGTAATTCACAAGGGCCCGTGTCCCTAGAGTCAAAATCGATTCATGCATTTGGAATTACTGTAAATTCATAGTGTAAAATAAGTGTGCAGAATGTTTTTAATTCTGTATGGTTAAAACAATTCATTGTTAGCACTTAATATGATTAGCTTTTTTTATTTAGCTGACTTAGCTGATGATATTGGGCATAAATATCAAACTTTATACTAATTCATCAAATTCAAATTGTATTTGCCACATACAATCATACGCAGTATTATATGCAGAGAAATACTTCTATAATGGCCCATGACTTAAAAATGTAAAATGAAAATAGAGGTGTCAAATTAAGAATATTGTAACGGGTGCTGTGTGTGGGTTGTAAGGAAGGTGTATAGACAGAGGTGATCATGGGGGAAGAGTCTTTTAATACAAGGAAAGCTGAGCATAAACAGACATCGACATAAGGGAAACTAAGGAACAGCCACACAGGACATAAGAGAAACCAACGGCTAAGCAAAACAGGATTTATACTACACACCAACTAAACTAAACAAGAGCTACACTAAGACAGGGAGTTACAACTAAGACAGGGAGTTACAACTAAGACAGGGAGTTACAATTAAACTCAAAATGGAGTCTCTGCGTCTGGCTCCCTCTAGGGGCTGACCGTGACATTACCCCCCTCTCCAAAGGCGCTACACCGGAGCGCCAAATGGTGGTCCAGGGCACCCTCCCCAAAGTCTGTTGTCTTTCCTCCCGACAGAGAGGCTGCAGCCCGAGTTCCCTGGGCAGGGTGGCAGGGTGGGCATTGAAGCTGTGTCGTGGCCAGGTCCGGATGGAGACGGAGGCGGAGCTGGGTCGCTGGGCGGAGACAGAGGGGGAGCTGGGTCGCCGGATGGAGACGGAGGCGGAGCTGGGTCGCCGGGCGGAGACGGAGGCGGAGCTGGGTCGCCGGGCGGAGACGGAGGCGGAGCTGGGTCGCCGGGCGGAGACGGAGGCGGAGCGAGGAGCACTGGCGCTGGGTCATCGCCGAACCCGGGCGGCAGAGTGAGGAGCACTGGCGCTGGGTCGTCGCGAACCCGGACGGCGGAGCGAGGAGCACTGGCGCTGGGTCGTCGCGAACCCGGACGGCGGAGCGAGGAGCACGACGTCGTCGTCAGCGAAACAGGGAGGTGACTCGACGTCGACACAATGTGGAGGAAGAACAGCTGGATTGCATGACAAAGGCTCGCCGCTGTCGAGGCCGTCGAAGCAGGGCAGAAGCGGCAGCACGATGTCGTCCAGGACGACAAAGCAGGTCAGAGACGAAGCACGATGTCATCCAGGCCGATGACGCAGGGCAGAGGCGGAAGCTCACCATCAGCGTAGGGCTGAGGTTCGCCGTCGTCGAGGTCGACGAAGTAGGGCAGCGGGGGAAGCTTGCCAAAGCTGGACAGAGACGGCTCTGGCTCATGCCTGTCGGGGTTCTCGGAGCTCTCCACTGGGCTCTCTGGGAGACTGGAGCCCTCCACTGGGCTCTCTGGGAGACTGGAGCCCCCCACTGGGCTCTCTGGGAGACTGGAGCCCTCCACTGGGCTCTCTGGGGATTCTGGACCTGTACGGTTAAGCTGAATGAGCTGGTCCTGGAGCCGTGCACCCAACTCCAGCAGGGTTTGCATGCGTTAATGATCGTTGCTAGCCCGGCACGCATTGACCTGCTGGATGAGCTCTCCAGCCAGCTGTTGGAACACTCGCCTCTGCTGTTGGTGCTCCATGCCGTGCCCCTTTTGCTGACACACCGACTGGGGTTTTTCCTTACCCCTGCTTCCATCGTCCTGTGTCTGTGGGGGCACGCATCGTATAGCCAGCCTCGAGCCTCTCCAGTCCTGCTGCGTTGCTCGCTCGCCCTCTCCAGTCCTTCGCTGCTGAGCACTGCAGGGCGTCGCTCCCCTTACTCCTGCGTGCTCCACACTGTTCCGTCGGATGGCAAGCCGACTACCCACGAGGTCAGCTTGCCCCGATGTCATGATCATAGCCCCCCCAAAAAAATTATCCAGGGGAGGCCCCTCCGCTATACTACTTTTTAGGTCTGGCATTCTGTAACGGGTGCTGTGTGTGGGTTGTAAAATAAGTGTGCAGAATGTTTTTAATTCTGTATGGTTAAAACAATTCATTGTCAGCACTTAATATGATTAGCTTTTTTTATTTAGCTGACTTAGCTGATGATATTGGGCATAAATATCAAACTTTATACTAATTCATCAAATTCAAATTTTTTGCCACATACAATCATACGCAGTATTATATGCAGAGAAATACTTCTATAATGGCCCATGACTTAAAAATTTAAAATGAAAATAAAGGTGTCAAATTAAGAATATTGTAACGGGTGCTGTGTGTGGGTTGTAAGGAAGGTGTATAGACAGAGGTAATCATGGGGGAAGAGTCTTTTAATACAAGGAAAGCTGAGCATAAACAGACATCGACATAAGGGAAACTAAGGAACAGCCACACAGGACATAAGAGAAACCAACGGCTAAGCAAAACAGGATTTATACTACACACCAACTAAACTAAACAAGAGCTACACTAAGACAGGGAGTTACAACTAAGACAGGGAGTTACAACTAAGACAGGGAGTTACAACTAAACTCAAAATAGAGGCTCTGCGTCTGGCTCCCTAGGGGCTGACCGTGACAAATATGAAATAAGAATAAAATAAGAAAAATAGAGTATTAAAAAAGAAAACATTTAAAGCATAAACGATCTGAAATAAGAATATATTAATAAAATTGATCGAATGTAAATGAAAGGCTTGTTTTAATTTTGTTGTAAAAACTGATGTGTGTAAATGTGTAACGGTGTAAATATTGTAATGCTTGTCATTGTATATTACCAGTATTGACCATTACAATTTCATGTTAAGTATCCAGAGCATGCTATTCATGCAATGTTTATTTACAGTATTTACAAATGGTTGTTTTTAAGCATTGCATAGAGTGGACATGGCATTTAACACAACAGTGTTGACATCTAGTGTGATGTGTAACAAGTTCACCAAAATACTGAATATACTGTTGCTCTTAAAACAATCAGGTGATTTAAGTTTTGAACTGTGATACCCATACATCACTCTTACATTACTCATCAAACACAGCAGCTTATTGTCTCCTTAGTCTCATTATCAAGGTACTTGGTTGCACTTCCAAACATTTATGTTCTAGGACTTCAATGTCACCGCTGTTTCCACCTAATCAATAGACAAAGCTGAATTCTTGCAGCCAATCATAATGCAAAGTGCTTGTCAGGAGAAGGCTAATGTTGTTTAAACTTATTAAAAGCATGTTACTGTCACTACAGGACCTTTGCTCCTGGATCAAAGGTATAAGAACAATGACCGCTGCATCCAATTACATTCCTTTCATACAGAATGCTGAATGCTGGATATTCCAACACTGAACTGACTGTGTGAATAGGGCTTTTGTGTGCACATGGTGCCCTGTGATGAACTGGTGTTTCATTCAAGGTGTTTTCGTTACCTTGCTTTCAGTGCTTTCGGAATAAATCCTAACCAAGACAATGTTACTTAAAAGGAATACATAATTTAATAAATGAAACACATTTTTAAAATATTTCCTCACCTTAAGGAAGTTCAGATAACATGACTAATTACATTGGACATTTCAGTGTCCATTGTAGGTTCTGAGAAGGTCCATCACTTGCTAATACACAGAGACAACAAGGCAGCCGTTTGGAGACTGCACAATATAATAGATGCACATGCTAATACATGTAGCATAAAATGAGAGATTATATGAGAGAAGGCCCAAGGGTGTCAGCAGTGGAGAAAAAAAAAGGCAAATAACAATGAATGAATTAAATGACAGAACAATTACCAGACATTAAAAGGCAATTGAAGGTAAACCAGGATGGATGTGACATTATGCTATAATAACTGTGAAATATATGCAATTCTATAATTGGCATGATGTTTTTTTTTTCTACCAGCCTAATGAAGCAGTCAGCAGTGCAGTTTTCTTTTCTTTTTTGGTTTTCCAAACCTTTGCAGTATACTGATGCTAAATATTGATGTAAGCATCACCCTGAGCACTAGTTCTCCTTTTTGAGCATTTTTGGGTATAGGATGGCTCTTTACTGCATACTCATTCTGTTTGGGAAAGACAATTTTAAAGGTTGAGAGTTCTTAACACTAACTGTAAGCATTCTCCCATAAAAAATAGTCAAGAACAGTTAAAAAAAAGTCTTTGTTTATGTAGACTTTAATCAAGAGATGCTTGCACATATTTCCTAAATGGGAAAAAAGATTACACGTATTAACAGCCATAAAATAACCAATCGGTTCTATCTTTTACAAACCTTAATGCTTGCCTCAAACAGTTATATAACCATTCTACATTTAAAAACATCCAAAAACACTCTTTTTTTTATTTTGTGTTCAATCTCAAAGACACTACATGGAATACTGAAAATATCAGAATGCATTTTCCATATTTCCAATACAACACAGTTGTACTGTTGCAGTTACAAATCCTTTTTCAATAAACATGGTGATGTGTTAGGGTGCCGGAAAGAAATATAATCTCACAGATGGACATTGGGTTACTGGTCATGTCATTGCTGAAACTAGGGCAACCGGTAAGTCCAACAGCCAGCAGAGTGACTGGGCAGCCCTCTTTAGGTTGAAGTGAAAGCAAGTGGCTAGAAAATGTGCCTTAACCAAATGCCCTGAAACAGGTTAGCCAGCTTACTGCCATTGGCCATTGGCCGTTAAACAAAACTAACCAAAGAACAAAGGAGTTTAATCTTGGGAGCTTTTAATGTCCAAACGCTACTGGACAAAGCCATCACTACTGTACCTGACATGATGGTACCAATAGCCAGGAAACTCCAGCAATGCTGAATCAATAGAACTGCATTTAGCAAAACCCAGCTTGCCTTTAAATACTTCTTAAAGAAAGTGGGAGGTTGACACAATCTTCTGAAATGGGAACCCCCAAGCTGAGGACACAATCCATAGATTAGGGTTTACCATAAAGACAGAGCTTCTTACAAACTGCCTCTTAGTCAGCATCAATGAATGCTTTGTGAAGGTTTGCATCCCCCTCGGGCATGTCCAGACATCTTACAGGTACCATTATAAGTGCCTATATAGTCTTTATCCTCATTCTTAGAGACTTTAATGAGGGAATAGGAAGAGATCACAGCAGCTGGAAAGGAGTGCTTCGGTGAGAAGAAGTAGGAAAAATCAATAGGCTTCTCATCAGAATATGTGTGGAACACATGTTGCATCAACAACACTTTGTTAATGATGTCATTTAAACACAAGGTGTTTGGCTGTGCCATAGGAGTTAAATGCTGGGCTGGCCACAGCCTGGTGAGGGCTATAGTGAACCTGAACGTCCTACCAATCCTACATTGACAGTCAAGACTACCTTCAGTACAAGACACCCAGGCTTAAAACATCCTACTTTGCCCAGTTCCAACACATTTTGGATGAGGAATTCCAAGATAGTTTGACACTTTTCAAAGACAGCATAGACTAAAAAAGTCATATTCACTGTCACCACCAAGGAGGTCCTTAGGCCTTAAGTAAGAACATATCATGACTTGTCAAAAAAAAAAAAAAGGAAATACAAGAAGTTTAATAGATCATATGGGTAATAAGAGAACACAACACAGAACACTTTAGCAACCTGTTTAACAGACCCTTCATGGTAAACACTACAGAACTGATCCTAACCCCCTTAGCAACCCGTTTGGGAAGAGATCTGCCATTTACTGTAAGTTTTATGTCAAAAAATGTGAGATGAAATACAGTATGTTTTGTATAATGTATGTTGTAGAACATAAGGAAGAGATAAGAACATGTTGTCAAATGTCTCAAAGTTGTTTACAGTGTAAAGTATGAAATGTTCTTTTGGGTGCTCCTGTCAAGGGGTTAAGGATGACCCATTAAGGATGTCCTGCATTCAGTGGCTGAGATTGTGGGCACTGGCTGGAAACTGAACCTGTGCCTTACATGTGACAGGTGAGAAGCCTGTCACTGAATCACCACTGCCCAGTGTAAGACAAATTAAATCAAAATCTAAATAAAAACAAACAAACAACAGAAAGACAGGGCTAACCACTACACCACCATGCTGCAACATTTAGTAGTACAATAGTGCAAATAAAAACTATATAGATAGTGATTTAAATATTATATTATATTATATTATATTATATTATATTATATTATATTATATTATATTATATTATATTATATTATATTATATTATATTATATTATATTATATTATATTATATTTCCAATCATTTTTATCATAGCTAAATTAATAAAAACCTTGGGTTGTGTATTGAGGTTCCTTATATGAAGTCAATTTACTTTTTGGGAGTGACATGTGCATTATTATAGGAAATAAAAAGAAGTGAATGCTCTTTGCCTCTGAAGTGCTGGTGCTTAATTTGCATTCAAACCTAATATGAAGAATAATTTCAGCACAACTTTGCTTATTTATGAATAAGCCCATATGCCGGTAGAATGATTTTAATTTCCCCAAACTGAGTGGTAATCAAATTTGCATACACGCACAATACCAACTTACAAGAACTTTCTCAAAGTATCTTAAATGAACTGTTGATTTAAACAAATACCCTCCTCCTGACAAAAAGAAACAAAACAAAACATATAATCAGTCAAAATACAATGATAACATAGGGTCCTTCTTTCTTTACCGTAAAGACAAAATCACAAAAACAAAAAACATTTTATAAATGTCTATACAGGTAACCTTTCAACATTTCAATGTGGGATCTGTATGGATGTAACATCAACTTCTTTTTTTCTTTCTTTATGTCCAATATTTATATGTGTTTTTGGGATTGAGAACAAGGTATTGATTCTGACTCTAAAAATCCAGACAGGGTTGTTTTGTTTGGATTGTTGAATTCTGTTGAGACCGGAAGAGGATAATAGCATCATGGTTGCCTATAATAAGATCCTGAGACACTCTGCTTTTTCCCTCCATGTTCTCTATAATTGGAGGAGAATCCAGACAAGTAGAATCTAAAGGATTCTCATGGTTCAGTGTTTTCCACTGACATTTTGAAAGTAAAAAATTTAATCTCA
This sequence comes from Clarias gariepinus, assembly GCF_024256425.1. Lineage (NCBI taxonomy): Eukaryota > Metazoa > Chordata > Actinopteri > Siluriformes > Clariidae > Clarias > Clarias gariepinus. Next base: position 35,774,860 of record NC_071106.1, read on the forward strand.
CCAAATTAAAAAGGATTGTTCCTGGAGTTCAAAATCCATCTGATCCCTTCTTCTTTTTCCAAGAACAAGCACACAGTCATGTAGAAGAAACCCAATCTCAAAAGCTTTGAGCTGTGTAAATATAAAAAGGTCTTATCACCCCTATTTCAGTGAAGTCCCTTGGGAACAAAATCTCTCTGGTGCATTGGTGCATTTCTCATTTGTCTCTTTTCTTTGGTTGATTTGTTCTACAAAACCTTGTATATATTTTTTGAAATCAAAAAATATATATTCTCATCGATTCTTCTTTTCAGTTAGCATAAAATATAGGTATCTGTGTATAAAATGTATTTATTTTTTATTATATTCATGAAAATCAGGTGTGTGTTATCCCAGCGCTCTGCTATGCATGAAGCTGTGTAGTATTGAAATTTGATGGAAGATTTAGTTGAAATCAATTATGCATGTGTTAGCACAGATTATTATGCCATTGATGTGCTGCATTTTTCCTGCTCTGCAATTTGTTTAGAGGGTTTTCCTAATTCTCACATATATTTATGGGCATTCAATTAAATATTCAACTATTTTTTGTGACTTCTCTTAAAATGTTCTTAAAATTTGTTTTTCTAGGATAACTTAAAAGGAAAATATTCACCAAATCATGCTTTTTTGCAGTTTTTTTTATGTTCAAAAGTTACAATGTTTCTCTCATACTTTTTGCTGACATCCCAACGCACAGACTATAACACAAATTAAAACTGAACCTACGTAGGACTACTCAAATCCCAAGCAAGAATCTTTAGACTTTATTAATAATTCAGGTTAAATTAATAGAGACACTAGCCTGTCGTGGATGTCTGTGAATCCCTCTACATACTGTACTGTATGTGGACATTTGTTTTAGAATTTAGCTGACCTGCCACATAGCATGAGTCTTAAGGTGTTTAAGAGTTCACAGCTGTTATGTAATGTTTATAGAAAGATAAAAAAGAAGTATTATTATATACATTATTACATTTGCAAGTGCAACTGCTTTCAAATTTTTCACATACTTTACACATACTTGAGTTGTGTTTAGCATGCAATATTGTCAAAATATGCAGAATTGTTCTCATATCCTTCTTATGTAATTCATGCCTTCAAACTCATTTAAGCATCTACATGAGAATAATCTGCATATACAGTACTGTGTCAAAGTCTTGAGCCAGCCCTCATTTCTTCATATTTTGCTTTTAAAGAGCCAGACTTTCCTGTATATATATTTATTAGGAATAGATCTCTGGAATTCCTGAAAGACTTTACATTTACATTTACACTTTTTTCAGTCCAGTACCCATACCTGAGCAGTTTCAGAGAAATTTACATCTACATTTGGGCATTTGGCAGATGCTCTTATCCAGAGCGACTTACATTTTTATCTCATTATACATCTGAGCAGTTGAGGGTTAAGGGCCTTGCTCAAGGGCCCAACAGTGGCAACTTGGTGGTTGTGGGGTTTGAACCTGGGATCTTCCGAACCATAGTCCAATGCTTTAACCACTGAGCTTTCCTGGAGAAATGTTTTTGGTGACCAACTGTATGAAATATTTAATAACATTAAATATAATACTTAATATTCAAACTTGATGCGTAAACCAGTGAAAATCAGGTGCAGATGATCAGGCCAGTGATGTGTATACTGGTAATGCTAAATGCTGAATTGTTGAAGCAGAAGAAGGGGAAATGAGGTTGCTGCTGAGGACAAAATCCACCAAGCATGGGAAGAGCATGCAAACTCAACGCACATAGAGATGGGAATTTTTTACTTAAAAGGGAAAATAAATCCTTAAAAGTTAAATTAGGAATGAGGTTTCTATGAATTATATACCATAGTAATTTTTACAAAGGAAAGTTACTGTACAGTATGTGTCTGATGCACTTTTTTAAATATACTGTAAAATCCAAGAAACAAATAAAACATAAACTAATGAAACACATGGCAGCGAATGCAATTTAAGGAAACCTTCTTCAAGATGCTGAAGTGTTTTATTCCAAAACTAAACCAGCTTACCAAATTAACTTATTTAAGTGTGACAACTTTTGTTAAATTTATTGTTATAGAACAATCACACAACAATGTTTTAAATGCTATAAAATTAAATTTATTTACTAGCCCCTGCTTTGTAGCTTGACTTTTACATGCTGGAAAACTCAAAATTACAGCTGTACCTCTGTTACAAAGCACTATCACTTCCAAAAATGATCACTTCACTACATCATTGACTATATTCACATACTATTGGGTTTAAAGATAATTTAAACTGAAAACATTCGTAATCTCTATAAAAACAAAAAGGAGAATAATTTAGATTTTAGCAAGACACTTGAACTTGATCTAACCTTGACCAAAATATATGCAACATATACCACTCAGAGGCAGGCTTTTTATGCAATTAGTAAATTGATTATATACCTAATAATATAGTTTAAAAAAATTATATATATACATACATTTAATTTATGTGAACACTCCTTTTAATGATCTTTTTGTATGCATAAATTAGCATAGTAATGAAATGCAAAATGGTGTTTAAACATTACAGTCTTTAATCACACTTCCCACACAAAGGACGCAGCCTGATATGAGTCAGTGTCCCACTGAGAACAGGCAAAATATTTAATATGAACTGCTCGTCCTTGGCAGCCGTACATCGTTAATTTTATTCATATGAACTCACCTACAGCATGGAGTAAAAAGCATGGCATTTTTAATTGAAGTAAAAAAAAAAAGATTTAGTCTATTATTCTTATGCACAAATTAGCCACAACCTTAAAATTAATAACATTAAAGCTACCTATAGGGTTTATGTTTGCCTTATGCCACCGAAGTAGATCTAGCCCCTTGGGACATGGCTCTGCAGTAACGCCTGGCTGCGGTAACTATGACTTGGACATTAGCAGTGGATTCTTTGGGTGCTGTGGATTGCAGATTGGGTCTTTGACTGCCAAACCCCACAAACAGTTTTTTTTAAAGCTTTCTGTCTTGGACAGTGTTGACATTTACACATGTAGACAGGCTAGCCTTTGGTCCCCATTGGCACAGATGGACCTTTGGGGCCCCGATCCTGTTACCAGTTTAGTTACCGCTGTTAGGAAAGGTTTTAATGGAATAGCTGTGGATGCTTCTATCAAGAAAGATGAACAACTAAATATCACAATTATAGCTAATATAATAGAGAAATAAGATGTTTTGACAAAATTATTTACAATTTACAATTTTACAAATTATAATTTCATTGCCCAAAATGGCATTTAAATAGAAACATTGAAAGTACAAATCAAAGAACATTACAAATGACAGAAGCATCTGGAAATCGTTGGTCAACCATAATCATCAAGCTATTGATGGGTATAAAATTTATAAAATACGAAACATTAAGGAAAAAAGACAGTAGGACATTTGCATTGAAACGCTTACAACAATAACCTTTTTTTCTCTTTCTTGCACTTTATCCTCGCTGCAAAACAGCAAATTGGTTTTCATTAACAGCAAACATTCACTAATTACATGCTCGTTCACTGTAATACCTCCTCTGCTTCACAATCATTATACCACACACCTGATGCCTTTCAGCTGGCTTTTAGGCATACTATTAAAAAAAAAACATTTAAATAGTAACATAACATTTTAAAAAGCTGTTGGTGAGAACATTTGATCCCTAGGGTGGCTAATTTGAATCTCACAATAAATTGTAATACATATAATTTCATTTTGTTATTAATTTTACCAGCGCTAAAGACAACACTTCCTGAACACAAGCCCTCAAAATCACAGGTGTGCTGTTTTGGTTCCCGAGAGCCCAGCACAAATTAAGTAATGTTTGAGGCCCAGATGGAGAGTATTACCAGAGGAGAAGTGGGAAATAACTTTCTCACTTTTTGCAGTAGGTGGATGGAGAGCCAAAAGCCTGTAGGGAATACAATTCCTCCTCTTCATGCTAAATATATCTTGGAATCCACAATAGATGAGCCTTTATTCTGACTGTTTAACTTAAGATGGAGGTTTTATATCAAAATATATCACCAAACAACTTTTTCATAACGTCATATACAGCAGGGATGTAAAAGAAATATAATTACAGTATTCAGAATGAACAAGTAGTGTTTACCAACAGAAACAAATAGCAATAGGCAACCTAATCTCACAAATGTAAAAAAGGGAAATAAATGTTCACATGCAGCTGTCAAAAGCATGCATTCCATTGGAAAAATATATATAATTCAAACAAAAATGCTAATCATACAGTAACTTTTAATTGCTATACTGTTTGCTAGTTGTTTTTTTGCCTGGCCCAAAAAAAAATGGTATTTCAGAAGTCTCAAAATCTTGGCCTGCATCAAACAAAGAAAAAAAAAAACTAAGGAGTTTGGAAATGACTAAAATCGGATTAAGAATTCTCCAGCACCTTATTTAAACCTGCTACGATAGCACTGAACTTCATGGAAGAAATGTGATTGTAAATAAATTATGGATGGAAATTGAAATAGAGATTGATGAATAGTTGAATTACAGAATCACAATTCAATTCAATTTAATTAAGTTGTATTTATATACCGCTTTTAACAATGGTCATTGTCTCAAGAAAATTTAAGCTACGAAGATAAAGTACTGATATTGATCAAAGCTTCCATTACCCAGCATAGCATTTCTAGTCACTCGTCAATAAAATAATAACTTTCTCCTCATTTTTTGCTTTATCTGATCTTTACCTCTCTGGCTGTTTTTTTTTTTTTAGCTAATTCCTCCTTTTGCTGATGAGTGGGTTAGGACTTGAAGTTCAACATGTGACATCTCCATCTGCTAGGTATTCTCTGGAAACCCGCTGCCCTATTTACTCTTGCTAACCCCCCCTGCTGTGCACAACCACAGGCTCCTCCTCTAGTGCTGATTGGCTGGAGCAGTGTTTTGCTGTTTGTGTAGAAAAAGGTTTGTTTCCTATGTACAGAACCAGAGCTACATGCAGACAGCATGTATTTTTTTTTTCTTTTGCCAGCTGGCACACAGAATGGACAGCTAGTAAACCAAGAGGGGATATTTCCCTTCTTTAATTGGAATATATTTATTTACTGCACCATTAATTAGTATTCCACTCTGATTTACAAGGAGAAAAGTGTGTTTTATACATATTGCATATCTCTGAGGAATATCAAAGGGTCCTAGGCAGGAAATACAATATTCTGGACTGATTCTTGCAGTACAAGTCTACAAAAATAATGAGTGAAAGAGAGAGATGGTTGATTGTAACAATGTAGTATTTCACAAATAATTACATCGAACTTCAGATTGGTGACAGATGGGTTGTAGGCTTGTTTTACCATTGAGTCAATGAGTCATCTGACAACTTTTTCAACTTCCATGGAAACCAACAAAATGTTCTGCTGAGCAACATCTTACTCATGTACCGCTTTATTTGTGTTCCGTCTAAAACTTGTTTATTTTTAAAACAAAGCATGCTGGAAGGTGCTTGTTTACATATCTCAGTCTACCAAGTAATCAGTTTATAATTTTAATCTTATTTTTATGCCCTTTTATTTGATTGAGGTGTTTTGTTACCAGACTTTAGTCCTTTTTCAGGCTACTAAGTGCTGGTTATTTCTGTCAGATAAAAACTGTAAACAGATTCTACAATTCACATAGCCTTACCAAAACTGAACAATAGCTGATTAGAAGAGCCTTTGCTTTTTCTATTTCTGCTGTGCCATTTGTATGATAGAGTCAGAATTTGGCATAAACAACATGAAATCATGAGTCCATCCCTGCCTTTAGGTCTAGGTTGTTGGGCTCCTTAGTATCAACTGAACATTGTTTAAATGTCACAGTCTACCTTGAGTATTATCACTGTCCATGTAGTTCACTTCATTTCCAGCAAGATAACATGCCACTTAAAATTTGTTTCTTGTACACAAATGGCCTTCACAATCACCAGATCTAATTCCAAAAGAACACTTTTAAAATTTGGTGCACAGAAGATTCGCATCATATATGTGGAGCTGACAAATCTGCAGCAACTGCATATGTATATCATGTAAATATGGAGCAAAAGATTCCTTAGAGCATTCTCTAAGGAATGTTTCAAGCACCACGTTCAATCTATGTCAAGTGGAATCAAGGCAGTTCTAAAGGCAAAAGAGGGTACTAGCAAGGTGTATCTAATAAAGTGGCTGATCGTGTATAACAAAACATCAATGAAACCTTTCAGATTCATTAAACCTTGCTTTAAAGAAATCTTTACACTAAAGTGATTTTTTTTTGTTGAAATTTACAAAGTGATGCATAAATGGAATACACGAATAAATAATGAAAGCTAGTCAGTACTGTATGTGTAGGATTATACTGATTTGCAAGGGTGTAGGGTTAGGGCCAGGAACCAGATTATTCTGCACTCGTCCCTGATGCATTACTGCAGTGCAAGATTTTACAGAAATACATGAGAGAGAGAGAGAGAGAGAGAGAGAGAGAGGGAATTAGGTTGTTATTTTAAGGTGTGATATTTTACAGCAACTTAATAATTCTAGTACTTAATAATAATGTACAAGATACATTTTTCCTTTCTTTCCACTTTTTTACAGCACAGCAATCGAAAGAGTGTAATGGAGTGATATAATGATGCTGCTGTAAATTACAGGATATGTATTTTGCATAGATGGTGGCTGTTCTATTTAAGTAGCTCTTAATCAAAAGAAAAAAAAGATATTATGCGAGTATCTGACTCCAACTGTGGGTTAGTCACCAAAGGGTGGAAGATGTAAGATGAAAGGAACAAAGATAATTTCTTCAGAAAAAAAAGAGAAAACAACTGAACACTATTTAATAAGTCTTGTTAATTTGAATTGACAAATAGTTGCATTCATTTAAGCCATATCGTTAGATTGTTGTGTGCTGAGCATCATTTTAATGAAGTGTGTGCAGATAAGCATTCAGTCAGGTTAATCCGTTAAAGGATAAATAAATTATATCTGCAGTGACTTTATCATACTATGTGATTTATTCGGTTAAAGCAATATACTGTATTTGGGTGTGAATAGGGATAACTACTTGACTGCAGTGTTGAACTTGAAGATGAACATAAATTGTGCAAAATTTGTAATCACTGCCATCCTTTCAAATCAGAAGCAATTCCACATGTAATTAAAAATATATTTCATCGCGTTATTTTACTGTTTGTCAGAACAGAAGCAGTAATTCATTGAACACTGTTTGCTGACTTCATTACTAACGGATAGGGTCTTAGTGGATAGTAGGGAAATAATCTGACTGGGCTGTCTTTAAGTTTAAATTCCAGTTTTGTAAGAACGTTTTTGAACAGAAATAAAAAATACAATAACAATCTAAAAAAGTATTGAAGTTAAGAACATTTTGTGCAGCACAAGTCCTTTTTCATTATGGATGGTTTCCTGGAAAATTTTGCTATTAAATAGATGTTAAATTACATGATTTTTTAAATATAAAATAAAATTAGTGTGCCGTCTCTCGTTAAGGTAGGAGTCGTATCATTAACAGATATTTTTTTTTAAGTGTGTCTCAATTATAAAAGCTCAGGAAAGTTCAGTGCTTAAAGAAGCAACGCTGTAGGTTGTAGGCTGAACAAGATGTGAGTTGTGTCAGAGGAGCCAGTTTGTCCAAAATGTTTTCTTGCCACTGCTACAGTATCTATACAGAAAGTATTCACAGCGCATCACTTTTTTTTTTTACATTTTATTATGTCACAACCTTATTCTAAAATGGATTAAATTATTTTTTCCCTCAGAATTCTACACACAACACCCCATAATGACAACATGAAAAACGTGTATTTGATTTTTGCAAATTTTTTTTTTTTTAAATTAAGAAAGCACATGTACATAAGTATTCACAGCCTTTGGCATGAAGCTCAAAATTGAGCTCAGACGCATCCTGTTTCCCCTGATCATTTACATTTGGGCATTTGGCAGACGCTCTTATCCAGAGCGACTTACATTTTTATTTCATTACACATCTGAGCAGTTGAGGATTAAGGGCCGCGCTCAAGGTGGCAACTTGGTGGTTGTGGGGTTTGAACCTGGGATCTTCCAAACCGTAGTCCAGTGCCTTAACCACTGAGCTACCTCTGATCATCCTTGAGATGTTTTTGCAGCTTAATTGGAGTCCACCTGTGTTAGATTCTATTGATTGGACATGATTTGGAAAGGCACACACCTGTCTACGTATATAAGGTCCCACAGTTGACAGTTCATGCCAGAGAATAAACCAAGCATTAAGTTAAAGGAATTGTCTCGAGACACAAATCTGGGGAAGGTTACAGAAAAACTTTTGCTGCTTTGAAGGTCCCAATGAGCACAGTGGCCTCCATCATCTGTAAGTGGAAGAAGTTCGAAACCACCAGGACTCTTCCATGAGCTGGACGGCCGTCTAAACTAAATGATCGGGGGAGAAGGGCCTTAGTCGGGAGGTGACCAAGAACTCGATGGTCATTCTGTCAGAGCTCCAGAGGTCTTCTGTGGAGAGAGGAGAACCTTTCTGAAGGACAACCATCTCTGCGGCAATCCACTAATCAGGCCTATATGGTAGAGTGGCCAGATAGGTTTTACCCCTATCAAGCCACTTTACCATATAGGGGAAAAACAGCAGGAATAACAGAGGGAGGCGGGTTATCGGTGGCGGGGCTTGTAAGACGACTTACACACACACACACACACACACACACACACACACACACACACAAAATAAAGGATTGCCAATGATTGCTGTCTGTCTTACAGATTGCATAAATAAGGAAGGATAAGGAATAAGGAAGGCGAGCGTTTAACCAAGTGTTTGGCGAACAGAAGCTTGAACCTCTTTGCTCGCAATCAAAGTTATACTGGGAGATGTCTAATACAATCACATACAAATATGTGCGTCTATGGAGCATTCATACACCCTTGCCCAAAAAAAGCACACAGGTGGAACAAATGGCAAAAGTTCCCATAACCCATAAACCTAAGAAAGGCTGCAATATTAATTTAGCATCTATTTTTTGATTCAATCCCTGAACAGTTAGTTAGCTGAGGCTATTCAAAAGTGGAATAAGTGGGGATATAAATAGAGTTAGAGGACAGTCCAGAATGTCTATTTTTTTATTCACCTCACTTTTTGACTACATAGTACTGGTAATCATTTAAAACTACTTTCACTAGGTTATTGCTGTTATGCTGACATGAGCAAGTGATCAGATGTAAAGCTTGCATGACAAAGAATACAATTTACATTAGGCACACAGTAAACATTAGGCACTAATGCAATATAAAGACCATAAAATTATATAACAAATTAAGACAAAGAATGTATATTGTGCATAAGCAAAGGCCCATCACATACCGCCAAGCAATATATACCACCAAGCATTAAAACCACCAACCATTACAAACCTTAACACTTATGGGATTTTAGAGATTTAAGGTATCAATAATAAATAACTTTTGTGACCAGAATTTTAAGGACACAGCAGAATTATTTTAAGTAACCTCTACTCCGTAATGGATCTGCTCCTCTGGACCTGACTGATTCATTTTGAAGCAGGTTGAAGTTCTTATAGAAAACCACTCACTAATGCTGAGGGTTGCTCCATGTGGGCTGCTTAAAGATCGGTTTAAAGGTCTTTAAAGATCTGTTCACAATTAAAATAAGAATATATATATATATATATATATATATTGACACATGACAAAGGGTCCTGTTTTGAGAGTTTGGATCCTCCTACGCTTTTCCTCAACAAGCCAAAGAGTATGGCATCAAGCCTAGTTTGAAGTATTTGCACAGATATTATATTTGCTTGTGATACCCTGTTTGTTTATTAACAGATGCTATCCTTTTGTTTATGATTATGCCTTAGCTGTGTAAGGGTCCACCACTAGAGGTCACTGTTTTTTATTTTGTAGTTTTTTGTTGGCTGACTCAGTTTCCCAGCAGGCACCTCGGTCAGGTGATGCGAGTGCACACCTGAACCGAGGTAGCCATCAATCCACCTCTATAAATAGCTGTTTAGACTGGGAAACTGGGTCGAGCATTTTTGGTATCACCACTGTCCCTTGTGTGGGCACTTAGTTTTAGTTTGTTTTTGTTCTTTGTTTAGTTTGTACTTTGATTTTAGTTGTGTTGACTTGGGCTCTCTTATTGGCAATGTTTCTGTGTATGTTTTGTGTGTCCGTGTTAGTGGAGCTGATTCAGTCCTGTCTTAAATGTATTTATGTACTGTGGTTGTTGTCCTCCTGTGTTCTTGTGTGTTTAGCTAGAGCCAGGTAAGTAGTTAGGTGTGTGTTTGGCTAGGAGCGTGTTTAGCTAAAATCTGAGTTACAGTAACTACCATGCTTCTAGCCATAGCCCCTCTGTGTCTCTAGCTGTCCTGTTTCCTATCCCCCTAGTGTCCCAGTGCGCCTAGCTTTAGAGTGCTGCCCCTCCTATCCTCTCTGTGTTTCTGTGCCCCCATTCCCTAGTGTGTGTTAAGCTATTAGGTAAGTGTAGCTTAGTGCATGTTGGGGCTAAAGACATGCTTAGCTAGGTGTATTAACCATGTTTAGCTAAAAGCCATGCCTAGCTGATTGCCAAGTCTTTAGCCCTCGTCCCGTCTCTCTCTTGGTCTCCCTCTAGTCTCTACGGGTCTCCCTCTAGTCTCTACAGGTCCAGTTTCAGCTCCACGCATAGTTTGTGTGTCCTGTTATGTGTTTGTCCTCCCTCTGCCTGTGTCTCGCCACGTGTTTGTCCTCCAGTCTGTCTTGCCAGAGAGCCCCTGTTAGCACAGAGTTGAATATTGAGTTAGTTTGTTCCTTTGTGTCTTTATTTATACTTTGTGTTTAACCATCATTAAAAGTTTTTTTTTTTTTTTTTTTTGATTACACAACCCCTCTGCCTCTATGCCTGCTCCTTCCGCCCACGGCGTTCAACACCTGCCACTACACCCCGTTTGTGACAAGCTGCACTCTCTTACATGCACAGGTATACTGTAGCCGGAGGGCACTGGCATGAGGCCTCGCCCCTTTCATATCTCCAAGTATAGAAAAATCCTGTTGGATTGTAATAAACACTTACAACTAAGATAAGACATCAATAACACATCAAAACTGTCCGCAGATGCATCTGCTGTAACATTAAACTGTAGGGGCAGTGATATTGATGCCAAACATGTAAGGAGGTAATATAAACTTATAATGGCACCACAAATGATACCACACAATAATGACTTGATAACGGCATTAATGAATCAATACCAATCATTAATAAGGCGTTACTGTCAAGAGGGGGCAGCCGACATTTTTGAACATGCTTAAATTTTTTTCCTGACCATAACAACACTGTCAGAATTTATACCAAGCCCCAAAACTCCCTTTTATTTGTAAAAAAAAAAAATACTAATCAGCAATTGCATCTGTTAAAAGCATCTCACTCCTGACAAATTAAATTTATAGTCACATTTTAGTTAGTTAGAAATATAATTTCTTGCACAGTTTGTTGTGATAATTTCGGAATCTAAATTAAACAGGAAGATAATTTGGCTGGCATTCATAGAATTAATTTATCAACTACATTGTACAGAAATTAGGATAAAACTGAGAATGGTTCCTGTTTTAAGTTGCTATTGTGGTGTAATGATGGAATGTTAAGAAGGGTTTCGGTACAGTTTTACCTGACAGTGCCACACTAAGAGGGTAAATATAAAGAAACATTTGTAGGAGCAACTACAAATCCAAATAAATACTGTAATACTGTAACATCTGCAACTTTCATTATAGGTTTTCTACTTTTGTGGAACCAAGTACAACAGCACCACCAACAGCTTTTAAAATGTAAAAAATTGATTGAAAATCGAGTAGGCCCAGGCTGACATCTTTCTAACCAAGATTATAGATTCATGCAACCTACTGTTGCCAGGTGTGGTAGGTGACTGCACAGAATGACTAAAAACCTATACGTCAAATACGCAGTTCAATCAAAGCATAATTTAGGGACAAAAAAAGGTACAATTTTGACAAAATTTTGATTTATACATATCAAACTCAATATATCTCATATGAAAATTCTAGAATTTTACTACAGCCAAATATTTACTACTAAATATCTCTTTCTTTTTTATTTTTTTAACACCCATTACCTTATTAAAATTTAGCTTGTCACGTGACCAAAAGCTGGAAAATGTCTCCATCTCAAAACTTCTTTCTGGCAAACACTTTCTATTAAAAAATCCTTGGCACTAGAATAAAAATTAAAAAAAACAAAGGATTTTTTAATAAAGGATTAAATAGAGAAACAAAGTGACTGTTTAGTCTTATATTCGAGTGTTTAGCGTTTTCTGTTTTTCTGCTCCATAAAATATTCCACTTGTTATCATGTACATAAATACATGCATTCATACATACTGTACTGTACATACTGCATATCAAAACATATTTTTGTTTCCTTTTTATCACAGCATCACACACATGTATAAATTATCTAAGATAGACAAGTTTCAGCACATAACACTAATAATATTTTCAAGTCCTAGGTAAATTTGATGGACCTAGGCCAAATTTAGCACAGCACAGCCACAGATGGATGGACAGCTGGACTTTTCTCAAAACACCATCTGTTGAGAATTTCTGTCTTAACGTCAAACATTTTCACACAAAATTATGAGGAAAGATTTGTGCATAAGTACAAATATACACGCATACACATGTACAGGGCTAAAATAATGTAATAGTAATTGTATGCATTGTGAATTTGCTTTGAAAAATGCTCTCCAGTTGGAGTTGTGTGGATAAAAATAGCTTTTCTGTCTTTTTGATGCTGCATGCATTATGCATTGGGATTTGGATTACTTGCAAGCAAAGTACGGATTAATTCATATTATATACAATAGATGCTTACATTTGTAAGATAAACTGAAAATGCAGGCAGCATAATGGTTAGCACTGTTACCTTGCACTTCCAGGATCCAGGTGTCGATTCCCGCCCAGGTTCATTTCCTATCTCTGTGTGCACGAGTTTGCATCTTTTTTCCATGCTTGGTGGGTTCCCTCCAGGTACTCCAGTTTTCTTCCCACAATCCAAAAACCCCAATTTGCAATCAGAAATAGTCTGTCGTGTGTGAATGAATGTGGGATTGGCACCCTGCCCAGGGTGTACCTCACCTTATGCTCCAAGTCTCCTGGGATAGGCTCCAGGCCTCCTACGACCCTGAACATAGGATAAAGTGGTATAGACGAGGAAATCCATGTTTACAAAGTTTGACACAAAAACAACAATGCATTATGTGTATTTACTGCTGCAATTCATAATCCCTGAATAACAGGGTACCATCCAAGTTTTACTTTAACATTTTATTATTGCTGTATTTCTAATCAATAAAAGCAAGATTTTTACGCATTTATTTTTTCACGTTTACATGCTCTTGGCTTGCTTTGTTTATTTATTAAAACAAATATACTACACATAAACAAGGTTGTTATACAGTATGAGAGCTTTACTTGTCATTTTCTGAACATAGCTGCCAGCAAACTCTGCATCTTAACTTGCTTTGTGACAAAGACTCAAATTTAGGTATTCATATATACAAACATGTCACAACTATTGTCTATTGCATCGAATATGATAAGGTCTTTAGGAGGAGTTCTCAGAGTTGGTAAAGCATATGCTGTGGGTTAAACCAGATTACAATTAAATACCGGCCAAGCTGGGCAGCATAGTGGCTGTTAGTAATAACAAGAACATTTTAAAGACATTCCACAACACTGATTGCAAAATAAAAAAAAAAATTAAAAGAAGCCATTTTAAGAAGCTGGGTTGCCTTGCAAAATGGTTGTCATTTTGGAGGAATAAAACACCACAAGATGTACAGTAGTTTCATTAAAAAAAAAAAAAAAAAAAAAAAAACTATTTCTGGGTGGTTCAAGGACCATGCAATGTTTTATTACTTACTTACTTAGGCATGTTTCTCTTTGAAAAAAAAAAAAAAAAGTATTATATCCCAGAGTGGGAGGTTAAATATGCAGCAAGATTTGTTATTAGTTATTTTTAGACTTTATATAACTTTCATATTCTGATTTTTTTAAATTAATAATGCAATCTAATTTCCTACCTGCTATGTTGGAGGTTTATGAGTTATAGCCCATACTGGTATGTTGGAGAATAAATACAAAAAGCCCATCAAATCAAGTGGTGACTAGAGGTGTGAATCAGGACTAGGGTTCCTAGGGTTTTACACTTCTCCTTCTTCTTTACTTTCGGCAAGTGTGAACATGTACAGTAATCAGACCTGCAGGAGATAGCAAAGGACTAGCAAAGACCATGGTCATTCATATCATTGTATTGCCTTTATGTTAAGTCTTTTTTTAGTTGTAACATATACATTGCTGCATAATGAAATTCCTCCTTGCATATCCTAGCATAGCTGGGGACAGATTGCTGGGTCAGCCATGATATACAAGGGCAACCTGGTGGAGCTGGGGCTTGAACCGCCAACCTCCGTCTTCCTTGTAAAGTGGAACCATCTCCAGTCACCATATGCATCCCATATGCATTTTTAATATTAAAATACTGTATAATATCTAATTTCTGTTTTATTAGATATTTTTCAAATTGTTATATTTTTGAAGATTATTGAGATCTACAAGATAAAAAAAAATTATAAAAGTTTAAAGTTTAAACTAATAAAAGTTTAAACTAACCCCTTACTCCAAATTTGTGTAAATAATAAACATAATTGTGCAAGCATAGCATAACAAACTTCACCTTTCAAAAATTACTCAGCATTTATTTTAATTTTCTTTTAATATTTTATTGAATTGTCATTTATACCAGCACTTGCATATTCTGACTGATCCTCACGCATATGACAAGGTGGGGTGACACTTCATTTATTTATTTATTTATTTATTTATTTTTATTCACTTTAATATCCCCTTTTTCCAGTGTGTTAGTATTTGTCTAATAGCTTAGTAGTATGCATGACTTCATACTTATAGGAAAGTCTTTTATCTACATAACTGGTCAGAAATGTTATCTGAAGTCCATATAAGAAGGAGAATGGCATGTTTGTGAAAGTTCTAGAAGAAAGTGAATTACTGTATAAAGGAAGAAAGTGATATTGCTAAAATGTTTACAGCTGGTAGAAGCAAGAAAATATATTTTCTTAAATTTTTGTATAATATATGATGTATATTTTTTTAAATAAGGAAAATCTATAATAAAAATCAAAATAAAAACTGATTAAAAGGTGAGATAAAAGGGGGGAGGGGTGCTATGACATCTTACCATAAAAGAAGTTTAAGGACGCACTAAAATCTCAGATATGCATTACCATTACAATAATATGGTGGCAGAGATGTGCAAAACAAAATTAATTCAAAAACATAAAACCAAAAATGAAATAACAAATCCAAAAACAAAATAACAAAACTAAAAACAAAAAATTAAAAAGTCGAAAAACAGAGACATTTCAGTCAAACTGAAAAGGGGTAGGTATTGTTTGAGAATTAACAATATTGTGTCTCTTTAAGATGCGTCTGGTGTCTGGGTACAGTTTTACTCTACCATGAAGACAGTTCTGGCATCGAGTGATGTTGACAGCTGTTTCTCTGAGGACAGTCGCTCGAAAGTTCAGGACTGGAATTTCCTACGAGTCCATTTAACATTAACTGTTACACTGAACGGCCTGCCACCTAACACACAGTTTGAATGCAGATCAATTCCTGCTATCCTTTATCACCCAAATGAGGATGGGTTCCCTGTTGAGTTCGGTTCCTCTCAAGGTTTCTTCCTATTCCATCTCAGGGAGTTTTTCCTTGCCACTGTTGCCCACGGCTTGCTCGTCTGGGACTATCTGACCATTTTGATTTATACACATTCACATTCCATACAAACTTAAATAATTCTTTTTATTGTGTAAAGCTGTCTTGCTACAATGACAATCGTTAAAAACGATATACAAATAAAATTAAATTGAATTGATTGAAAGAGACATTGTCACTCAAGACATACAAGAAGTACTGCAGCCCTTCCAAATTCAAATATCTGTGAGGCTGCAGTACTTCCTGTATATTTTGAGTGGCAGATGTGGTAAGAGTTTCATTCGCAATGCACACCAACCTTTTTTTCGGTTTTGATTCTTATTGATTATTGAATAAGACATCTGTAAAAAAAAATAAGAATTATCTATGAGTAAAAATTAAACACATAAAATCTAAATTAAAATATAAAAACGCTTAAAATATTTACCTTCACATGTAATGAATTTAAAATATATGATTTTTTTTATTTAATGATGCAACCAATTATGTTAATATAAACTAAGTTTAGAGAAATTACCAGTATAATTTAACATCCACTATATTAGAAATATTAATGAATAAATTTCAGTAAGACCGGAAAAATCTTATTATTTTTAATGAAAAGACAAGCATTTGATTCACAGTATTACCAGCTTCAATAATGAAAAATTATAATAATCATATAGCTGGCATGTGAAAATATTCACAATTGTGAGGCTTGTCAAACTTTAAAGAACTTAATGCTCTATTTAGTTCTGTTTAATGTCAGTTACAGTGCAGTTACAATCAGAATCAGATTTATTGGCTGAGAATGTTTACACATCAATACAGACATAAATAACAATAATGTACAAATATTTATAACATTTAAGATAATATACAGAGACTGTAAACAGATCAAAATTGCATTACGTGCTCAGTACATATCGTGTGAATGTGCATAGCAGTGCAAATAACTGTAATGTGATGAAGTTGTTGTGTATGACTGTTCGGATGTACGATGCACAAAACACAGTACAGTACAAGATGGATAGTGCAGTGCAGTACAGTATGGAAATTAAGAGATGTGCTGGTCACTTAATTAATGGATGTTAGAACAACTGTGACAGGAGAGATACACATAGTTAAATGTCCCAGTGCTGTTAACATTTATTATCACCACTCATGGAATTCCTGTCGCCCAATGAGTTTACATGGTCGAAACTAACTCTTCTAAAATACTGTAATAGATGAATCACTTACTGTAAATAAAAACATAATGCAAAGATGTGCAAGTTTAATGCAACCACGGGGGGGGGGGCGCAATCCAGTGTCTTCTTGTGCCAGTCCCAAGTCTGGATAAATGCAGAGGGTTGTGTCAGGAAGGGCATCCGACGTAAAACATTTGCCAAATCAACGATGCGAATCAAGAATATAATTCCCATACCGGATCGGTCGTGGCCCGGGTTAACAACGATCGCCACTGGTGCCGTTGACCTACAGGGTGCTGGTGAAAATTGGGCTACTGTTGGTCGAAGAAGGAGAGGAGGAAGTCGTGTTCGTAAGCAGAGAGAGAAGAGGAAAGGCAGGAGTTTAGGAGTGATAGTAGGGACTTTGAATGTTGGGACCATGACAGGGAAGGGAAGAGAGTTAGTTGATATGATGCAGAGAAGGAAGGTGGATATACTGTGTGTCCAGGAGACCAGGTGGAAAGGTAGCAAGGCTAGAAGCTTAGAATCAGGGTTCAAATTGTTTTACCATGGTGTGGATAGGAAAAGAAATGGAGTAGGAGTTATCCTAAAAGAGGAGTTTGTAAGGAATGTTCTAGAGGTGAAGAGAGTATCAGATAGGGTGATGAGTCTGAAGCTGGAAATTGAAGGGATAATGTTCAATGTTGTTAGTGGTTATGCCCCACAGGTAGGATGTGAGTTAAAAGAGAAGGAGAAATTCTGGATTGAGTTAGATGAAGTAATGCAGAGCATCCCCAGAGGTGAGAGAGTGGTGATTGGTGCAGACTTCAATGGACATGTTGGGGAAGGGAACAGAGGTGATGAAAATGTGATGGGCAGGTTTGGTCTTCAGGACAGGAATGTAGAAGGACAGATGGTGGTGGACTTTGCAAAGAGGATGGAAATGGCAGTAGTAAATACTTTCCTCCAGAAGAGGCAGGAACATAGGGTGACATATAAGAGTGGAGGCAGAAGCACTCAGGTCGACTACATCTTGTGTCGACGTTGTAACCTGAAAGAGATCAGTGACTGCAAAGTGTTGGTAGGGGAGAGTGTAGCCAGACAACACAGAATGGTGGTGTGTAAAATAACCCTGGTGGTGAGGAAGGCGAAGAGGACAAAGGCAGAGCAGAGGACAAAGTGGTGGAAGCTGAGAAAGGAAGAATATTGTGAAGTCTTTAGGGAGGAGTTGAGACAGGCTATGGGTGGTCAGGAGGTGCTTTCAGTTGACTGGACAACTACAGCCAATGTGATCAGGGAGACAGGTAGGAGGGTACTTGGTGTATCATCAGGTAAGGGGAAAGTGGACAAGGAGACTTGGTGGTGGAATGAGGAAGTCCAGGAGTGTATACAGGGAAAGAGGCTAGCTAAGAAGAAGTGGGACACTGAGAGGACTGAAGAGAGTAGACAGAAGTACAGGGAGATGCAGAGTAAGGTGAAGGTAGAGGTGGCAAAGGCCAAACAAAGAGCATACGAGGACTTGTATGCTAGGCTTGACAGTAAGGAGGGAGAGGTGGATCTGTACAGGTTGGCAAGGCAGAGAGATAGAGATGGGAAGGATGTGCAGCAGGTTAGAGTGATTAAAGATAGAGATGGAAATGTACTGACAGATGCCAGGAGGGTGATGGGAAGATGGAAGGAGTACTTTAAGGAGTTGATGAATGAGGAAAACAAAAGAGAACAAAGAGTAGAAGAGGTGACTGTTGTGGAACAGGAAGTAGCAAATATTGGTAGAAGTGGGGTGAGAAGGGCGTTGAAGAGGATGAAGAGTGGAAAGGCTGTTGGTCCTGATGAAATACCTGTGGAGGTATGGAAGTGCTTAGGAGAGGTGGCAGTAGAGTTTTTGACAAGTTTGTTTAACAAGATCTTGGAGAGTGAGAGGATTCCAGAGGAATGGAGGAGAAGTGTATTGGTGCCAATTTTTAAGAACAAGGGAGATGTGCAAAGCTGTGGCAATTATAGATGTATAAAGCTAATGAGCCAGACAATGAAGCTGTGGGAAAGAGTAGTGGAAGCTAGGTTAAGGGCAGAGGTGAGCATATGTGAGCAGCAATATGGTTTTATGCCTAGAAAGAGTACATCAGATGCAGTATTTGCTTTGAGGATGCTGGCGGAGAAGTACAGAGAAGGTAACAGGGAGTTGCATTGTGTCTTTTTAGATTTAGAGAAAGCGTATGACAGGGTGCCAAGAGAGGAGCTGTGGTATTGTATGAGGAAGTCTGGAGTGGCAGAGAAGTATGTTAGAGTGGTGCAGGACATGTATGAGAGCTGTAAGACAGTGGTAAGATGTGCTGTAGGTGTGACAGAAGAGTTTAAGGTGGAGGTGGGTCTGCATCAAGGATCGGCTCTAAGCCCCTTTTTGTTTGCTCTGGTGATGGACAGGATGACAGATGAGGTAAGACAGGAGTCCCCATGGACTATGATGTTTGCAGATGACATTGTGCTCTGTAGCGAGAGCAGGGAACAGGTGGAGGAAAATTTGGAGAGGTGGAGGTATGCTCTGGAAAGCAGAGGAATGAAGGTTAGCCGCAGCAAGACGGAATACATGTGTGTAAATGAGAGGGACCCAGGAGGATCGGTGAGGCTACAGGGAGCAGAGGTAAAGAAGGTGCAGGATTTTAAGTACTTAGGGTCAACGGTCCAGAGCAACGGAGAGTGTGAAAAGGAGGTGAAGAGGCGGGTACAGGCAGGTTGGAATGGGTGGAGAAAAGTGTCAGGTGTGTTGTGCGATAAAAGAGTATCAGCGAGAATGAAAGGAAAGGTGTACAGTACAGTGGTGAGACCAGCGATGCTCTACGGCTTAGAGACAGTGGCGCTGAAGAAAAGACAGGAGGCAGAGTTGGAGGTAGCAGAGCTGAAGATGTTGAGGTTCTCTTTGGGAGTGACAAGGATGGATAGGATTAAGAATGAGTTTATCAGAGGGACAACCCACGTTAGATGTTTTGGAGATAAAGTCAGAGAGGCCAGATTGAGGTGGTTTGGGCATGTTCAGAGGAGAGATTGTGAATATATCGGTAGAAGGACGCTGAGGTTAGAACTGCCAGGCAGAAGGTCTAGAGGAAGACCAAAGAGGAGATTTATGGATGCAGTGAGAGAGGACATGAAGTTAGTTGGTGTGAGAGAAGAGGATGCAGAGGATAGGGTTAGATGGAGGCAGATGATTCGCTGTGGCGACCCCTGAAAGGGAACAGCCGAAAGACAAAGAAGAAAGAAGAAGAAAGATGTGCAAGTTTAAAATTTTTATATTTTATTTAGAATACAACATAGATGGCATATCAAATGTTTAAACTGAGACATGGTATCATTTTAAAATAAGTTGAGACAAAGCCATGTTTACCAATGTGTGGAATCCCCTCTTCTTTTTATAGCAGTCTGCAAACGTATGTTAATAATTTAATAAAATTGCTGAACTTCACTTTTCAACATCGTATTGGGTAAATTAATAAAACATTAAACCAATATAATTTTATTTAAACAATTCTTTTAAAAACAATGCTTTTCCATTCTTGTGTTTTGACAACATCATACAGCATTATGCTTCCTGCTGCTGTCAAAGCTGTTGTAAAAAAATAAACCAACACTTTCTTTCTAATCAGAATTGAGCATTTAACAACTGTGTTTTGTGAATTTCATTATCCTGTACATTATACCCCCATTCTTTGATCACAGAGTGCTCCAGATAGATTATGTCAGACATTTTACATATCACCATAAAGAATTTTGCTTTTGAAGAACTCGTTGATGTAATGGTAAAAGATAATTTTTGTGGCCTGATAAAAATGGTTTGGAAAGGCGTAGAAGTTAGCTGGGTGTCTAATGCAATTTGCAGCACATATAAAAAAAATATACTGTATAACTGTCTGTCTGAGTGCTCCTACTGTATGCTCAGACTGATGCATCAGTGATTATGGGAAATCCAATCCATGTGCTTCATACAATTCAGTATGTGTCCCACAGGAGGTGTATTATGCCTTGGACAAATAGCATTTTAATTAGAGCCTATCAATAAGCTCTTGAGTGGATTCAAATTCACATTTTTAATGGTAGTGTGACTTCTAATAAAGTCATTTTATTTATATATATATATATATATATATATATATATATGAGGGTTCTTATGGGTGTTTGCATTATGAGGGGGTTTAAGGTGTGGAAATTGTTACATAGCAAGTACGAAATGTATATGGCATTTCAAATCAAGTGTTCTTTGATGAATGTAAATACACTTAAAAAATATTTGTTTCTTTTTTGATGGTCACATGATAGCATCAACAATGGTGCGACACAATACTACACACTGCTACCAAACCCTGATAAAAAATTAGTTAGACAATTCATTTTAATGAAATATTTTTAAAGGATGTTTTAAATGCTTCACTGTGTTGATTGCTTAATCTAAATTTAGTTTCAAATAAATTAGTGTTTTTTTTTAGCTCCTTAACACTAGAAGCGCCGAGCAGCGGTCATTTGACCGCAAGGGGGTAAAAAAAAAAAAATACTTCACACTCGATCAATTTCCAGGACCCTCCTTTCATGACTTTTCCTAGTTCTGTGAGCTTAATCACCCTGTATGCTTAAATTTTAAAAATCGCACCAGTAAAAGCCAGTATAAAGCTATTTTGCTCTTATTTACGTGAAATCGCTGACAGCTGCGCGGCGGCATGACGTTTCCTGTCTTTTCCAACCCGCGATTCTCATTTCTCTCAGCAGATGGCGCAAGGAATCGCGCATACTATCTATGCGTCATTCAGTGCGTATGTGTAACTATCTCAGGTTTCATTATGCAGTTTTTATATATATATATATATATATACACACACACACATATATATATATATATACACACACACATATATATATATACACACACACACATATATATATATATATATATATGCTTCCGTAAAATATCGACAATTCGCCATTCGTTCTGGCGTTGATAATCAGCGATATTTTATAAGGACATTTAGGGAATTTCGCTTTACTTAATTTTATAAGGTTTTGAGAAAATTAGTTAGTTTGTTCGTTCTGTTAGAAGCTTCCGTGAAATTATCTCTAAAACAATATTGTTTTACATATTACATATGTAATGACCCCTCCTGAGGATATAAAGCCTCATTATTGAATGTAAATAAATCATAACCGAAGCAAACACCACGATTATGCCTCGTTTCGTTCAGTGTTGCTAGGCAACGGACCACGCGCCTAATCGGCGGGAACGTGGTTCACTTGGCCGCGGTGTATTATAAACCTGCGAATTGTTTCACTGCTTATGCATAAAAGCGAGGGAAATGTGGAAGTGATGTGTGGCCACTGAATGAGAACTAAATCAAAGATTTCGGTAACTACACTGAGTGTAACATCTGCATAGTGACACTAAACAGCTGAACACCTTCACTTTCCCGTTTACCTCTGAGAAAAAAAAAAGCTGTATGTTGTTTGTTTATATGTAGAATGTTCATAAAAGTACAAGAAGTAGGCGCGCGCGCGCGCGCACAGACACACACACACACACACACCTCCCCTGAGCCCTCGGTCAACATCTAATGACCGTCGATATGCAAATGAGTCAAGACGTAGCCTAACGTGGTGTCGTGTCGGATTTCAGCGGTCAAAGAAAGTGGAAAGACTTTGAAACAGTTCCAGTGTTTTTTTTCAGTTACAACAAGCACAGCAATGAGTCCACGTTGTTTCACTGGTTATGACATAGTGACACTAAACAGCTGAACAACTTCACTTTTCTGTTTACCTCTGAGAAAAAAAAAAGCTGTATTTAGTTTGTTTATATTCAGAGTAACACCTTCCAACCACCTCTCATAGTCTATTGTTAGTTTTAATGATTTGGCTGAAACTAATTATCACTACATAAGTACCCCAACACCCCTGATCATGAGTTTCAGCTGAAACTAATTCTATACATGCAACAGAAAATGTAGATGCAGATTCCAAATGTATAAAGATACATGCTATATATATATATTCCGCTTCAGCGTGTTTCTTAATCTTTCCCTTAGTGTTTCTCTTTTTCTTAATATACTTTTTAAATAAAATCGCTATTACTTGACCCTGAAGTTTAGTTTAGCACACAAAAACTGAAAAGTCCTTTCTGGTAAATCAACTGCATATGTAGTTTATTCACAGCAATTCATTAATAAAATGAATATATATTGTACAGTACAAGGTAAACACGAGAAAAATTACAAAATAAAAAAACAAAGAGTGTCTTCTTTACAAACAGCTTCTACTGTGCGTCGAGATGCTGAAATCCCTTGCATGTTGCCCCTCAATTTTGTGCTTCCATTTCAAGTGGAGAGATATTTGACCAACAGCTTAGAACAAAAGAACTGTAGGTGTGATCACAACCCCCTCCGAACGACCGTGCCTCAATCACTGACCACCTCAGAAATTCCCTCCAATGTATGCTGATGTTTTGCAAGTATTTTTGCAAAACTATGGCACTCTTTTGAGAGGTGGTTGGAATGTGTTATTCATTCATTTATTCTATTCTGTAGGGCACTAACTACACAGACCAAACTGATACCTTATTTTATTCTTATACTCATCGCTGTGCTTGTTGTAACTGAAAAACGCCGCAACTGCTTCAGGGGAGGTGTGCGTGTGTGTGTGTGAGCGCGCACGCGCTGCAGCCTGTGAATGAATACGCACAGCAGAGGGACAGAGACATGAGGGACATCTAATACCTTATTGTGTAGTGTCCCTTTTTCAGCGGATTTCTCTGCTACCGCAGATCAGTTTATCAACTTGTAATATATTAATTTTAGTAATATATTAACATGTGCAGACATTTAGTTGAGCGCTGCCCCTCTTGCCCCTGAATAGAGCCAGCCTCGATTACACACACATATATATAGCATGCATCGAATACACACACATGCTATATATATATATATATATATCTTTATACATTTGGAATCTGCATCTACATTTTCTGTTGCATGTATAGAATTAGTTTCAGCTGAAACTCATGATCAGGGGTGTTGGGGTACTTATGTAGTGATAATTAGTTTCAGCCAAATCATTAAAACTAACAATAGACTATGAGAGGTGGTTGGAAGGTGTTACTCTGAATATAAACAAACTAAATACAGCTTTTTTTTCTCAGAGGTAAACGGAAAAGTGAAGTTGTTCAGCTGTTTAGTGTCACTATGTCATAACCAGTGAAACAACGTGGACTCATCGCTGTGCTTGTTGTAACTGAAAAAAAACGCTGCAACTACTTCAAAGTCTTTCCACTTTCTTTGACCGCTGAAATCCGACACGACACCACGTTAGGCTACGTCTTGACTCATTTGCATATCGACGGTCAATAGATGTTGACCGAGGGCTCAGGGGAGGTGTGTGTGTGTGTGTGTGCGTGCGCGCGCGCGCCTACTTCGTGTACTTTTATAAACATATAAACAAACAAAATACAGCTTTTTTTTTCTCAGAGGTAAACGGGAAAGTGAAGTTGTTCAGCTGTTTAGTGTCACTATGCAGATGTTACACTCAGTGTAGTTACTGAAATCTTTGATTTAGTTCTCATTCAGTGGCCACACATCACTTCCACATTTCCCTCGCTTTTATTACATGAACATAAGCAGTGAAACATCCCGCAGGTTTATAATACACCGCGGCCAAGTGAACCGATTGGGCGCGTGGTCCGTTGCCTAGCAACACTGAACGAAACGAGACATATTCGTTGTGTTTGCTTCGGTTATGACATAGCATAGTTTATTATTTGCTGTAGTAGATCTGATTTATTCAAATTTAATATCGTTTTAGCGATAATTTCACGGAAGCGAGTTCAGAACTAAATCGCTGCTCCGAGACGTTCAGAAGCTTCAAATAGAATGAACAAACTAATAACATTTTCTCCATACGATATAAAATTAAGTAGAGCTTTCCTTTTTGTTATGGTACGAAGCCCCTAGGTGGACAAAGGAGGAGAAAAAACGGCAGAAAAAAGTCAAAAACTTTGGGTTATAATTCCAAACATGACTTGTTTTTTCCGTCTGACTTGTTTTTCCCCTCTTCCTTTGTCCCCTTAGAGACTCTGTAGTAGGTTTTCTCAGTTGAATATGAAAAAAAGATACCGCTGATTATCAACGCGGGAATGAATGGCGCATTGTCCAAGTGCAAGTTGATCTTGGAGCTAAACTATTTGCTTTGGGTGAAAGCGCCATCTAGCGATCATTGTGTGTCAGCAGCAGCTTCCCATTCAAAACAATAGGCGGTCAAATGACCGCTGAACGGCGCTTTTAGTAGGTGACACTGGCGCGGCGCTTCTAGTGTTAATCTCCATATGCAAACAATTATATAGTCCTGGACTGCCCTGTTTTTACGGCTTGTCATTTTTATTGTACACTGCCTGTACAAATCCA
This sequence comes from Clarias gariepinus, assembly GCF_024256425.1. Taxonomy (NCBI): domain Eukaryota; kingdom Metazoa; phylum Chordata; class Actinopteri; order Siluriformes; family Clariidae; genus Clarias; species Clarias gariepinus. The sequence goes on from NC_071106.1 coordinate 35,800,229, forward strand.
TATGCTCTGCCTGACAATTCATATTATTTTAATAGAACCTTAGGTCTTTTCAGCACCTCATTGTGATCCTCTCAAATCACATTACAGCATGCGTACAGCTCTGCTATAACAATCATAAAACCTGATTGCTATGGAGTTTGGACAGAAGAGCTCTGATTGCTTTCTTACTTTATTCAGACTAAGAGCGCACATCCATACAAATTATATCAGGAGGAAGGGAGTTGAATTTATCTCAACTTTTCATTGTTTTAGTCATCCATGCACATTCTCTTTTATATTAAAATGTCAGATTAAATCTAGTGCAACTGTCAAAAATGAAGGTTAATTATATACAAACATTAAAGTTTTTTTTTTTTTTTTAGGAGATCAGTAAAAAGATGAACCCTGTGTAAAGGTGAACACCTTGGCTGGGGGTGCACCACAGACATGAGGCGAGTTCTTACAGAAAATATCTACAATTTCTTATTGGACTCCTCAATGGTGTCCAAGCCCCACACAGCCATCTTTTGGTGGGCCCTCACATGACCATCCGATGTCTGGGTGACTCTCCTGACTGCTAATGGGGACCTTAACATCAAGTCAGTGGTCTTTTCCCTTTTGGTGACTGTGTGGCAATGCCTGGCTTTCAAACAAAACTGAAAGCACTGATACAGCTCACACGCTCACTTCTGCTTCTGTCTTTTTCCTGGCGTTAACGTGCCACGCACTTTCTCTGAACTTTCAGACAGGTTTCACCAGACTTCCGGACTCTCCAGAAAAGCAGAGCTTCCCTTAAAGAGCAAGTCCAAAGTCCATTAATGAATATTTCCTGGGATTTAGCAACCCCTATCACCTGCAGAAGGGAAGGCCACCTAGGTAGTGAGCCCTATGGAATAAAAAAAGATTTGAGTGCATGCCAATCACTGATGCATTCATCACACCTGTTATATATGTAGCCTGGCGAAAATGAACCAGCACAGGACACAGAAATGTCTTTTGGGGTTTTTTATTCTGAAAATAAAAATTGGGGTTTTATGAAAATAAAATGATAGTCTCTGGGAATCCTCCCCTACTGCATACGCACAATCACAACCTGAGAGGCGTAGCAACTGAGCCTCAGCTCCTAGTACAAATACATTTCAAATTGGAAACTAACCAAAATTGCTAGCACCAAACCATTAAAAGAAAAGAAAAAACAAATGCTGTTCATTTAAAACATACAAAAATAACTGTGGTGGCTCTTCCTGATAACACAACAGAAATGACACATTCCACTGTCAACAATCTTACATATCACAGTGTTCGTATAAAATTTACTTTATACCAATGAATGCATAAATCTTCCCAAAATACTGACTTTTCATGCATCCACTTAAGCACAGGTTATCTGTTGGCAGACTTCTTCACGAGTCACACTGTAAACATTTCCGGACAGATCTGTTGGCATCCAACATAAACAACAATAGTAGCCACTAACATCCAACACTATTTCTTTATAACACACTCTTTAACATTGGCAACGAAAGATTTTGATGCAACAGGCACACTTTCCAGCATATTCACCTGATAAAACAATCAGATGCACCTGAAACATAACGTGCTACAATTGCTGCAGCCGACGGTCTGTCTTCCTGTGTTTTTTCTTATTCACCGGTACCGCTCCGTATCCCCAAGTGTGCCCCCCAAATGGCAGTGCCATCTAGTGGCGGACATAGAAATTACATGTACTATTCCCACCTGGCTACATTCTCCCCTGCTAAGAAGTCATCGTCCTCGGTGACTTAGCTCAAAATTTTTACCTCATTTACTGCTTCCCTAAAAAATGCAGCACCCATACTTGTCAACAGCTGTGACAGTACCTCAGGACTTAATGTTATGGCATTACATGCTGACTTAGGGATGTGATGTGGGTTAGAATGCACTCCTGCATTTACTCTCTGACTCCGGCGAGGTGCGGGAATGGGTGCGGTAACCTTATCTTCCCTATCAGATCTGCGGTGTTTTGCTGGGACATGCAACTCTGGTTGAGACACCATTTCAGTAACAGAAGGTGCAATGGCTTCAGGCACCCTAAGGTCCACAAATTCGGAAACCTCACTGTTCTCATCAGGGACTTCATCTCTCTCTCTCCCCTCTATCTGGTCCAGATCCAGGCACGTGGCTTCTTCCAACACCACATACTCCGGGTCTAGATCCGGGAGTTCTACTACACTCTCAGTAGCAGGGGTGGTCATAGTAATGGGAACATTACTTCTCGACTTCCTGGGTGTTGGAACAGGCCCAGCACAAGGCCTAAGGTTGGCTCGGTGGACTCTCTTTGTTGGACCACCCTCTACTGGCTCTACTGTATGCGTACTGCCCTGAACCTCAACAACCCTGTATATGGTAGGGCCCCAAGCATCTTGAATTTTGTTTCTCCCCTGTGGCCAGTGACGTAGGTAAACTAGCTGACCTACTTCTACCGGGGGACAATAAACCTTGCCCTGCTCCTGCTGGACTCTCTCTTGAGCTTTTTGCTCAGCAAACTGCTTCGCTCTATGGTGTGCTTCTTTTAAGCGCTCCTGATGGACTGTGAGCCAGTCCTGTTTCTTATCCAGCACCTGTTCCTGACCAAGCAAAGCATCTACTGGAAGGTGCGGGTGTACCCCAAACATGAGGTAGTAAGGCGAGTGCCCTGTCGTGGCATGAGGAGTTACATTATAGGCATAGACAATTTCTGGCAAATGTTCAGGCCAACGGCGTTTCTTTTCCGGTGGCAAAGCGCGCAAAAGGTCGTGAAGCGTCCTATTAAAACGCTCACACTGTGCGTTGCCCTGCGGATGGTGAGGTGTGGTGCGAGTTTTCTTCACCCCATATAACTTGCACAGCTCCTGAATGACTTCACTCTCAAAGTTTCTGCCCTGATCTGAATGTAACCTCTCAGGCACACCATACTTCATAAACCACTCCCGGAGGAGGACCTTGGCCGTAGTATCTGCTTTCTGATCACGTGTTGGAAATGCCTGTGTGAACTTGGTAAAAACATCTGTTACCACCAAAACGTTCTCTCGTCCATCAGAAGCACATTCCAACACACTAAAATCTACAGCAACAACTTCAAGAGGCCGTGAAGCTAGAAAGGGCTTCATGGGGGCACGTATCTTTGGCTGGGGCATCTTGGTAAGGATGCATCTCTGACACTGCTTAACCCACTGTTCCACATCTTCATACATCCCAACCCAGTAACACCTCTGCTTCAACAAGTTCTGTGTGCGCTCTACTCCCTGATGCCCCATGTGATCATGTACACACTCAAGTACAGCTTCCTTTAGACATGCTGGTAAAAGGAGCTGTTGACATTCACCCACATGCACATCGTCAATGACGCGATGTAGTAATCCATCAACCTCCCTTATTCTGGGCCACTGCCTGAGCAAAGAGATGACCGGTTTGGACAGACTCTTTCTCTGATGATAGGTGGGCTTCCTCTGCCAGTCCCAGAAATGTCTAAAGGACTTAAGCGTTGGGTCATTGCTCTGAAACTGTTTCAACTCGTCTTTGGTGTAACCCGGCAGAGTTGGTGTATTACCTTGGGAGTCAGTGACCTCAGTACCCTGCTTAACTACACCAGCACGAACCTGCCTAACTTGACAACACTTCACACCTGCACTGACTAGATCTGGCTCCAGAGCTGTTCCCTTTCTGACCACATTACAAATGGATATACACCCATCAAACTCTTCATCATCTCTAGCCTGTAGCTGCTCCCCTGCTAAAGGCTGCCTAGAAAGGGGGTCAGCTGCAGTGTTACATCGGCCAGGGCGATACTGTACTTCAAAGTCAAAAGGAGCTAACTGAGCAACCCAGCGTTGTTCAATTGCCCCAAGTTTAGCTGAATTGAGGTGACACAAAGGGTTATTGTCCGTTATTACAGTAAACTTAGACCCTAACAAGTAACCCCGAAATTTCTCTGATATAGCCCACTTGAGTGCGAGGAGCTCCAGTTTCATGCTGCTGTAATTCCTGTCATTTTTCTCAGCATTTCTCAACCTCCTACTCGCATAAGCTATAACCCGTTTTTTGCCTCCCTGGTACTGGTAGAGAACTGCACCGAGCCCCAAACTGCTGGCATCAGTCTCAACAACGAATGGGAGGGAGAAGTCTGCATAACCAAGTAGAGGAGCACTGGTGAGTCTCTCCTTCAGTTGGTTAAATGACTCTTCACACGTTGGTGTCCAAAGGCATTCAAATAGGCTCTTGGACCTACCAGGGCCGTTTTCTTTAATGCATGCGTTGACCACATTATGCAAAGGACCAGCCAGTTGGGAAAACCCCTGCATAAACCTCCGGTAGTAGCTGCAAAATCCTAAGAATGATCTTAAGTCTTTGACTTTAGCAGGTATTGGCCACTGCTTCACTGCTGCTACCTTATTGGGGTCTGTGCCAATGCCGTCAGCTGAGATCTGGTGACCAAGAAAACATACACTGGGCTGAAGAAAATTGCATTTCTCTACCTTGACCTTCAAACCTGTTTCTTTGAGTCTCTTCAACACTGTCTGTAGTCGCACTAGGTGGTCCTCAAAGGTTGGTGAATAGACTAATATATCATCCAAGTATACAAGCATTACCTGGAAGACCAAGTCACTCATGGTGGCCTGCATGAGCCTTTGGAAGGTTGCTGGCCCATTGCAAACACCAAACGGAAGTCGGGTGTACTCAAATAGTCCAAAAGGCCACCTGGTGACCTGGTGATAGCCGCTGGCAAGGTCTATGGTCGGGAAATACTTTGCCCCATGCAACGCATCAAAGCACTCATCGATACGTGGCAGAGGAAAAGCGTCACGTCTGGTCTTTGAGTTTAGTCGCCTGTAATCCACACACAACCTTAAGTTGTTATCGGCCTTCCTCACAAGAACAATAGGTGAAGCATAAGCACTAGTGCTCTCTTTAATGACACCCTTTTTAAGCAGTTGTGCTATGTGCTCTCTGACCTCTTTGTACTGAGTTGGTGGTATTCGTCGGTAAGGTTGAGTGACTGGGACATCATCCACTAGATTTATCTCATGCTTGACCTTGTCGGTGTAACCCAAGTCCTCATCTTTGAATGCAAAAACATCTGCATACTGGGCTAACAGGGCTGCTAACTTAGCTTGTTGATCTGGTGAACCACCCATATTCAGCTGACCTATTAATGATTGTAGCTCACCATCTGTCTTCATCTTCTTTGTGCCTATAGACACTTCCTCATGGTCAGCAGATATGCGATTGAAGTGTACCTCCACTGCTTCCTCAACACACTCAACCACACTGAGGACACCAAGTCTCATTCTGGACGGCAACCACAAATCTTCCTGTGAGAGATTTACTACTTGGACTGGGTACACCGGTTTGTTAGGCTCTACAAGAGTGGGGACAACCACAAGACCACTGGGTAACGGTGCATTATTAAGCTCCAATAACCTCAAAGTCTGGTCATTCAGACCCCTCCTGAGTCCCTTTGCATACACCGTAGCAACTGAAGCTGCTGGTACATGTACAGTGTTTTTACCAGCTATCCTGGCTGCCGTTGTCTTTCCCACTAGGTCCCGTGTTTGTACTCCCTGAAACGCTTCTCTCCAAACCGAGTTTAGCTCCCCACCAAAGACAGAGTCGAAACTAACAATAGCCAACTCTCTACAACGCTTTATCACATTCATTCCTATAAGTACTGGGGGCGATTTTTCAGGCTTGGACGATTCTTTCATTCTTTGCTGCCCAGCACCCATCCTTTCTGCCCTAGAATCTTCTGAAACTAAGTCTCCTGGAGCTAAATCCCGAACTACCAAAAACCCACACTCTGGTACAGTTAACCCCATAGCTCGCACACCCAACTCAATATAGCCTATATAAGGGATTGGCAAGGAGTTAGCGGCAGTTAGCATTAACCATTTGGCTGTAGGGGATATGTCCTCATTCTCACCGAGCAAGTTTTGTCGGAAAAATGACTCAGAGATGGTGCTAACCTGGCTTCCCGTATCCAACAAGGCTTGAGCCTTAGCTCCACCCACCTCAATTTCCACTTCTGGACACCTACCAACTGCTCGTTCAAAAAATCTTTCATGAGTAAGGGTCTTTGAGCCTTTAAGCCCCCCTCGGATTGCCCGGCTCCCAGCAATCGAGGGAGCTAGTTTCCCTGAAAATGTGCATCGCTGGATGTGGGCCTACTCTGCGGCTTGGGACGTTTGCACTCCCTGGCAATGTGTCCTACTCCCTTACATTTAAAACAGACAGGCTTCCCCTCCTCTGTGAACTCAAACCTTCGGCCAGGCCTCCCACCTTTGTCTGGCTTGTCCCGAAGAGCAACACTCTGCCTCACCACATTGACTAACTCTCCAATAGCCTTGCCTTGCTCAGTAACAACTTTAAGGATTTCCTCCAATGTAGATGCTTTATCTTGGGTACTACCTGTACACTGACCTTTCTCCACTACACTGTCACACACTACGCTCCTGCTCTTGGCAACTCTGGTGTTACTGGGTCTCTCCTCAAGAGACCATGCGATAGCTTCCTGACGCACATCTAAAAGAGTGGACTCTGGCTTATCCCTGACCATTTTCCGAAGCTCCCTTCTGAGTGCAGGATCCTTGACTCCCTCTACAAACTGGTCTCTGACTGCCACCTTTGCATCAGAAACGGCATCGAGCTTTTGTTTAAGAGCTGAGCGAAGGATCTGGGATAGTGCGTGTGAGTATTCAAAGAAGTCTTCGCCTTCTAGCTGGTAACGGCTATAGAATGTCTGTAAAAGCTGTGCTACACTGCGCTTTTCACCATATGCTTCTCTGAGAAAACTGAAAATTTCATCAGGATCACTTAGCTCCTCATCCATGCACAATCTAACCTCTTCCAGTGCTGAACCCCTGAGGAGAGAGAGAATGAAGTCAACCTGGTCACTGTCACCCAAGCGCCTAGACCTAATAGCCCTGTGTACCTCATCAAGAAACTCATAAACGGAACGACCATCGACTGCAGCATCACCACTGAAAGGCTGGACCGGGCGTTCTCTGGGCAAGTACACATAAGATCTATTAGTGCCACTACTTAGAGCTGTTTTTAGCCATTGCCTGGTCATGTTTGTTACTTAGTTCAGATAACCTGGCCTGAAGCTCAATGACAGGATCTATCTCTGTCTGTTCATTATCACTTCCTCTGTCTGACATTTTAATTGTCTAGGAATAAACTTTAACCAAGGGCAAGATATAAAAGGTCTCTTCCAAACTTGGTCAGCTGGCTGTCCTGATGTTCTCCGCTCCTTCTCAGAAGATCTCTATCCTCGTGGCGGTCATCGGATGTACAGCGTCGTGGTTACTGATCGCCAACGGCAACCCCAAGAAAGCCTCAGCGCTGAAGAACTTCTTTAACACCAGACGACGCGTGTCCCTGCCACCACAGTTATTTTTTATTTTTGTACCCTAGCACTCCAATTAAGGTTTACCTAGCTTAGATTTATAAACAAAAATCTAAATCTTATACACCACCAATTTTGCAGAACCCCACTCCTGGTACCAAATTGTGTAGCCTGGCGAAAATGAACCAGCACAGGACACAGAAATGTCTTTTGGGGTTTTTTATTCTGAAAATAAAAATTGGGGTTTTATGAAAATAAAATGATAGTCTCTGGGAATCCTCCCCTACTGCATACGCACAATCACAACCTGAGAGGCGTAGCAACTGAGCCTCAGCTCCTAGTACAAATACATTTCAAATTGGAAACTAACCAAAATTGCTAGCACCAAACCATTAAAAGAAAAGAAAAAACAAATGCTGTTCATTTAAAACATACAAAAATAACTGTGGTGGCTCTTCCTGATAACACAACAGAAATGACACATTCCACTGTCAACAATCTTACATATCACAGTGTTCGTATAAAATTTACTTTATACCAATGAATGCATAAATCTTCCCAAAATACTGACTTTTCATGCATCCACTTAAGCACAGGTTATCTGTTGGCAGACTTCTTCACGAGTCACACTGTAAACATTTCCGGACAGATCTGTTGGCATCCAACATAAACAACAATAGTAGCCACGAACATCCAACACTATTTCTTTATAACACACTCTTTAACATTGGCAACGAAAGATTTTGATGCAACAGGCACACTTTCCAGCATATTCACCTGATAAAACAATCAGATGCACCTGAAACATAACGTGCTACAATTGCTGCAGCCGACGGTCTGTCTTCCTGTGTTTTTTCTTATTCACCGGTACCGCTCCGTATCCCCAAGTGTGCCCCCCAAATGGCAGTGCCATCTAGTGGCGGACATAGAAATTACATGTACTATTCCCACCTGGCTACATATATTTTACATCCAAAGGGCATTCAGAAGACCTCAACACTCAGGGTTTGATGTGTTAGATTAGAAGCTGCCCATATAAATAAATTGTTTCTGTCACTGTTCAATAAAATGTTAAAAAATGATTGCTTTTTAGGGGCCCTGTAAGTAATCATCTATAAATAAATGTCTTTTGAATTAATTAAATGTGCACTCATGCAAATATTTAATGTACAGTATGTAAACATGTGCAATAACACATAATACACACCTGCATGTGCAATAATAGATGTATTTAAATCTCAATTCTGACACATGGGACAACCAGCATTAATGTACACTGGACAACTTATAGACATAAAATATGTAAATTGGAGGATACATCAGAAGACATGTACTGTCACTTCAAGCCAAAACAACTTCAACAATTCAACTTAGATTTTACTTTACAACCAATTTTCAATGTTTTTTTGTGTTGGTTTGATGTTAAACAACATTTAAGCATGGTAATGGTGCTATAATGAGGTTAACACAAATGATTTGTAATAGGCTGTGCTCCATGTGTGCTTTGTGGGCTTTAGTTAGACAGCTTAGTTATGAGAATGAATATTTGCTTTACTCATAATGGAATTTTTTTTTAACAGTTTGCACAATAATACCAAGACAAATTCATTGAATGTGACAACTTATTTGGCAATAAACCCAATTCAGATACTGATGCTGCTGTCACCCTCTTTTCTCTCTAAAGGTTACTCTAAATTTTGGTCAAGGGGAGCTCATTCAGTGATAAATAAGACCACTGCAGAAATCTCCACAACAACATCATGCAATAGTGAGGACTTCATGAACTTTTTTAATAATAAAATTGTAAATATTAGGCATAAAATTGAGGTTTTGAAACCGAACAATGTAATTGATGCAGATGTTAATCTAGCCATGTCAGACCAGAACCTAGAATACTTTACTCCCCTTGAAGAGAATGAACTAATTTCACTCATCTCTTCTTCAAATTCATCAACCTGTATATTAGATCCTGTACCGACACATTTTCTTAAACAGATAGTACCAGCAATAATAGAACCCCTGTTGAGAATAATTAATTCTTCACTCAGCATTGGATATGTTCCAAAATCTTTTAAATTAGCAGTTATCAAACCAATAATTAAGAAACCTGACCTCGACCCCTGTCAGCTGTCCAGTTACAGACCAATATCAAACCTCCCCTTTATCTCTAAGATCCTGGAAAAGATAGTAGCGGAGCAGCTATGCTCATATATACATAGAAATGGCATACATGAACTGTATCAGTCAGGTTTTAGGCCTCATCACAGTACAGAGACAGCGCTCGTTAAAGTAGTAAATGACATTCTATTGGCCTCTGATCAGGGTTGTGTAACTATGCTTGTATTACTTGACCTCAGTGCAGCTTTTGACACTGTTGATCACGCTATTCTTCTTCACAGATTAGAAAATGTAGTGGGAATTAAGGGTACAGCCCTCTCCTGGCTCAGATCCTATCTGACCCATCGTTATCAGTATGTAGACTTAAATGGTGATTATTCTGCATGTTCTCTAGTGGAGTTTGGCGTTCCGCAGGGTTCAGTTTTAGGTCCACTGCTTTTTTCCCTTTACATGCTTCCTCTGGGCAACATAATCCGTAAGCATGGTATTAGTTTTCATTGTTATGCTGACGATACACAGTTATATGTCTCAGCAAAACCTGATGAGAAAAAACAGCTTACTAAAATTGAGCAATGTGTGCAGGACATAAGAAATTGGATGCTAATTAACTTCCTTCTGCTAAATCCGGATAAGACAGAAGTTCTAGTCATAGGACCGCATACAGCTAGGAGTAAAATTTTAGATCACACCGTAACTTTAGATGGCCTTTCTGTTCCATCAAATGCAACAGTGAAAGACCTTGGTGTGATTATTGATTCCAGCCTTTCATTTGAAGCACATGTAGATAATATTACCAGGATAGCATTCTTTCACCTCAGAAATATTGCCAGAATAAGAAATTTATTGTCGCTAAACGACGCAGAAAAACTAGTTCATGCTTTTATCACCTCTAGGTTGGACTATTGTAATGCCTTACTGTCTGGTTGTTCAGCTAGATGCATAAATAAGCTTCAGCTAGTCCAGAATGCAGCAGCGAGAGTCCTCACCAGAACCAGAAGATATGAGCACATCACCCCTATCTTATCTTCACTCCATTGGCTCCCTGTGAAATTTCGCATTGATTTTAAAATACTACTCTTGACATATAAAGCATTAAATGGTCTCGCCCCGCAGTACCTGAGCGAACTGCTAGTGTCTTACAATCCGCCACGCCTACTTCGATCAAAGGATGCAGGCTGCTTGTCAGTACCGCGTATTATGAAAAATACAGCTGGGGGCAGAGCTTTTTCTTACAAAGCCCCAAAGTTATGGAATAGTCTTCCAAATAGTGTTCGGGACTCAGACACAGTCTCAGTGTTTAAGTCCAGGCTAAAAACCTATTTATTTAGCCAAGCATTTTTATAAATAGATTTGCCATAGGTAAAGGAGCAGATCTGGGGGACTCATGGACGTAGAGTATTATGGTGAACTGGTATGTTTGGATGCTGTCTTCCTCACTCTCATTGATCACTCAGGTTTGCTGACGGTGAGGTGATTGTTTGCTTTACATGTCAGGAAGCCCTCATGTTTGTGTTTCCTTCTGGCTCTCCCTTTTAGTTATGCTGTCATAGTTAGTTCTGCCGGAGTCTCTGCTTGCACTCTACAGTTAATATACATTCACATTATACATTGTGTGACTGTGACCATACCTAACTTGCCATCTCTCCTCTTCTTCTCTTCCCCCCCCTCTTTCTTTTTCCTCTCTCCTCCTGTCCCCCCTTTCACTCTTTCTCTCTCTCTCTCTGTCGAGCTACACATGTCGTTCCTGAGCTGCCAGTGATCCAGACTCCCTCTGCCCTCCGGACCTGTCTGACCCATCCTGGTGCCCCGCTTCTGGCTGAAGATCTCGTCACATGGATGCCCCGTGTGTCTCTCTGGGATGCGTCTGGTGTCTGGGAATGATTCTCTCTATCTAGAAAATGGTTCTGGCCTTGACTGGTGTTGGCAACTGTTTCTCTGGGGACTTGACAGTTCGATAGTTCATGACTGGAACTTCTTACAAGTCTACCTGGGTCTTCAATAACTACCTGGACTCCATATTAACATCAATTAACATCAGCTATTATAGCTGAACTGCCTCCCACCCTACACACTGTAATAATGCAGATCATTTACTGCTTTCTGTTTCACCCAAATGAGGATGGGTTCCCTGTTGAGTCTGGTTCCTCTCAAGGTTTCTTCCTATTACCATCTCAGGGAGTTTTTCCTTGCCACTGTCGCCCTCGGCTTGCTCACCAGGGACAAACTGACCATTTTGATTCATACAAATTCACATTTCATACAAACCTAAATAATTCTTTTGACTGTGTAAAGCTGCTTTGCGGCAATGAAAATTGCTAAAAGCGCTATACAAATAAAATTGAATTGAATTGAATTGAATTGATATTGGGCTGTTAAAATGACATGTTGTAAGGACCAGCATTGGGAGGGAGGGAGGAAAGTAGAAAACTTCTTAGTCAACCCTGTAGATGTTTATTTATAAATCCTGGCTTGCAATTTCAAGTGGATTTGTGCGCTGTGGTCAGATAGGAAAAAATTAAATGGACCATTACCTGATTTGCCAACCTGCTTAAGTAACATGCCAGTATCTACAGGCATGGCTACCTGTATAACTACACTGTCCAGCACACACAGCTTTTATTACACAAATAATAAATGTAAATTACAGTCACAACTTCTCAGGGCATACATCCAGGTGGGGTACATCTACTTTGTGAAATAAATTACAATGTATCACGAATATTGGTTTGGGTTCAGAAGTGCTGGGCTTGAAATGGCTTGCTTAAGGTGCCCTGTTGTATTCCCTTTTGGGATTTAATGTTGAGGAGTGCAATTCACCGCTGAGTACTGTAGCTTGCCAAGCGTCAGACGCTAATAGGCATTGTATTAAAATACATTGAAATAAATCTTTTAGTTTTCATCTCTGTAACATACAGTGAAAAAAAGAGTAGAAGACGGTAGAAGAGCCTTCCCTGTATTATGATTTATAATTTGGTTGAAAGACAGTGTTACAGCTCACCTTGGACCCTCCAGAGATAGATTGGAAGGATTTGCCTTAATGCTCCCCTTGACTTTAGTTGTGCTACAATTTATATCTTTTTAGGGGCAAAAGATGACCATTTAAACCACAGCACAAGGAAAAAACAAATTGTTCAAAATTACAGCTCTGAGCAGGGAATTAAACTTAATGAGCTGATGCCAAAAATGGCTGTTCTCATACAAACCCCTATGAGACAGTTTGTTTCAATTGACCTTGTGTTGAGTGAAGTACACAACACTCTCTCAATATACTTCTGTTTCTCTCCAGCATTTAGTAACACATGGTTTACCCAACCATGGTTAAATGGTGCTTAACCTTATATTGCTGGATATTTTTCCATGCATCCTATGTATAACAAAATACATATTATAGTGAAAAATTGTTAAAGTTTTTTTTAATGGGGTCTGTGTTTATAAGCAAATAAACAACAAGAAATTCCTGCCCTACTCTTAAGCTGATTATCTTCCTATAACAGCATGTCATGAAGTGCTAATCCCAGTGGCATTTTTATTTATAAAAGAATGACACATTCTACATTTTATGATGTGCAATTGAAAGACAAGATAATTTCTATTATCACTTATATTAAAGAAGTGTCACAAATACTTCAATAACAGGCATGTGCTCAAAATTTTGAACCTAACAGGTTCATCTGGCATCGCGGCCTCCCCATGTTCAGTAGGAACATGACTCGGTTGGTACTGCATTTTGGCTGAAGCCCTTGGATGTTCCCCTCTATATAAAAGGATGCACAAAGATTGGTTTGGGTTCAGAAGTGCTGGGCTAGAATAGCTCGCTGTAAGTGGCCTGGTGTATCCCCCTAATGGCTTTCATGGGCTTTGTTTGCTGCCCTGACAGTTCCGCTTCCAGTTTCGGCCAGTTACTGTGTCTCAGTCACCATAAAGATATCAGCTGCTGCGTCCACTTTCTGGACTGCTACCACAGCCACAGGAATGCCTGACTACACTGGAATTTAAAACCTATGTCGGTTCACTCACTCTTTATCCTGGCCTGCGACCGCGAACTAGGAATGGCCTTCTGGCCATTTATGAGGACCTGCTGCTGAGGAAGCTGTGAGTGCCACAGTCATTGCATGCCTATCTCTTGATCACAGCCACAGCATTGATCTAAAGGCTTACATATATAGCCAGCTGGAACAGCCACAGAAATGTGACAGTCTGCTTTCTTATGTCAGTTTTTAGATATGCTACCACTGCCAATGATGGGCACTGCTGCCACTACTAGACTGCAATAGTACTGTTGGCTCACTCTCTTTTAACCCTGACCTGCTGCCATTATCATTGATATACTGCTAGGTGAAGGATAGGCTGCTTGTGAGTGATGCTTTTTTTCATGTCCATCTCTTCTCTACAACTTCATAGCATACTCATACACAGGAAAAAGCATATGCATACACAGGATAGATGCTTTCCCCTTCTGCAAGATGCTTAAATACAAAGGACATAGCACACTCCTATACATGGATTTCATTTCATATCATACTGTGTACTACATGAATTACATTATTACATGAATAACTAATACCAATATACATCTTTGCACAGTGCTGTGTAAATCTATGCTATTTTTTCTGTTTATTTGTGCTTTTGCTTTTGCTTAAGTCCCATCTTGGTTAAATACTTTTTACAAATGCATGTACAGTATTTGTCTGGCTTCAGAATTTGCTTTTGCCTATCTATGTTGCACCATATATAACCACATAGGTGGTTATCTTATATTTATTTATTTATTTATTTATTTAAGTACAAGGGTTTACAAGAAGTTTAATTCATTAATTAGTTTTGCACCAATTAGGCATAACAAACAACCTGAAAATATTATAGAGAATGAAAAAATATTTCTAAACACAGCAAAGCATTTAATGGACAAAACATATGAGTAAAGCAAGAAATTCTGCGCATGTCGACCAAAATATTGCTGTAGGGCTCATGTTCTATGTTGCATTATAAAAACATTTACAGTAACATAATGAAAGACTATTGGATTTTTTTTTAAGGTCAGCTGTCTATCTTTTACACCACTAGCAGCAACCCTGCTTGTCATCAGTTAAGACTTTGTATATGAATGAAAATTTAATTGTCATTTAAACTAACATTTAGGGTTTGCGATAAGCAGATTTTTTTTAGATCGTTTATATGAAATGAAAACGCTTTTGCTAAATAAATTGCAATTGAATTCTTCTGTGGTAGTGAGTGTTAGGAAGGGCATTGTAGCAGCTGTTCAGTTAACTGCTAGATAAGTATTAAATAAAACCAGAGCACTCATGATTTTTTTATGTTATTTAATTCATAAACTCCTTTATAAATAAATAAATAAATAAATAAATAAATAAGTGATTGTTAACTTGGTAAATGTCAGTTACACACACATATACATATAGCAAACCCGTGTTGGTTCCCAAGCCTCCAAAAAATGGGAGGGTTGCATCAGGTGGGACATCTGGCATAAAACCTGTGCCAAAAATAATGTGCTCTTAATGCTAAGAGACAAAATCATGATTGACATTTTGGTTCACCCCCAACTACTGTAATCTGTATTAAACAAATAAATGCTTTTTTTTTCTTTCTCACCAGTGCACCACATGTGATGCATGACATGTCCACTAGAGGTCAGGGTCTAATAGGAAGCATCTATCAATACACTAAAAGATATAGGTATGTCATTGTATGTCATCCCTCTCTCTCTCTCTCTCTCTCTCATGGTTGTTCTTTTAAATCACGGGGGTCAGAGTTTCTAGAATAGTTCTTGCAAGAACAGTATCGTCAAAAGCATTTGTAAAACCCATCAAGCAACATTTACATTTACATTACATTTTTATCTCATTACACATCTGAGCAGTTGAGGGTTAAGGGCCTTGCTCAAGGGTCCAACAGCGGTAACTTGGTGGTTGTGGGGTTTGAACGTGGGATCTTCCGAACCGTAGTTCAATGCCTTAACCACTGAGCTACCCCTGGCCTTCAACATGATGAAACTGGCTTTCAGGAAGACCCAGGAAAGCAAGACCAAAAAGTTCATTTATCAGAAATCACCAAATTAGATTAGAGCTGTTATGAAGGCTTTACAGATCATGAGTAGCAGATACATCGCAATATCAGCTTGCAGATAATTAAATATTTTAGGCGCCTTCAGCATTGCTTTACAGTTCTAGTAAGAAATAATAATAAAAAATGACCACGCCATGGAGATCTCAAACTTTTGAGCAGTAGTATATACTCATAGTAAGATAATGTCAGGGATAACTCCTAGAGGGCCCAGAAAATCTTTTATTTTGGACTAACATGTCCCAGAGTGCACCTTGGTCAGGTGATGGGAGCACTCACCTGAACAAGGGTGGCTAATTAGTTTAACTATAAGTCATGTCTTTCAGATGGAGGTTGTCTTGCATCTGTTTTCTGTTCTGTTCATAGCATCATGTTTTGTTCATTCATGTTTAATGTTTGCTTTTCTTAATATTATGTTATATTAAAAAGTTCTAACCTCTGCTTCTATGCCTCGTCTACAACCCTACAATTGTGACTGATGAAAAGATACACACGCAACAAATAAACAACTTCTGCCATGAGATTAGCAGTAAACAGCACACCTCAATGCAGACAGCCTTAACTTGAATAGTAGAAAAAAAATGCACTAGGACAAGATTGTTTGTGCATCACACAGGTTCCTGCAAATCATTAATTTTCTCTTAAAGCAAGATAATAAAAAAGAATGTGCAGTGGTTCTGCAAATAAGCCAGTAGAGAAGGTGTAGCAAATAAATCATGAAACAGATGATGCAGGAGGGGTAGTGGAGGGAAGAATTTTTAATAAGAAATTAAATAAATTAAATGCAAGTGTAGATTACCAGGCAGTAAAAGTGATTCAATGGTAATAAATAAATAAATAAATAAATGTAATGTGGGTGTGTATGCACGGAGAGTTTGTGTGTGTGTTTGTGACGTTATCTTCTCCTTCAAACATGCTTCCAACCAACCAACCATCCCTGGCATTAGTCTAACCGATAACTGCTCCTTTGATCTGCTGGTTTTGGCGGGGCATCGACTGCTGATCAGTGTAAAGTAGCCTGTACAAGCCAAGCTCTTACCTAAAAATAGTGTGAATGTCTGCAACAATCACTAACCATTAAAATGTTAAGAATTTAATTAAACACAAATATATAAATTAGATTTTCCTTATACATAATATGTTCATTATATATAAACTCATGCTGGGGTACTTTTACTACGCTGAAGTACCATTTAAAGCTATTTATTCATTTCTCTTTTATTTGCTTACTTACTTACTCACTAACTAGCGAATGCTTTAGTATAGGGCTCTAAAACTACGGCAGTATGAATGACAATGGGATATTACAGAACGTGCGAGTTAACGCCCATGCACCAATCACTAACCATTAAAATGTTGGATTTGAATTAAAATGGCAATTATACAGTATATATTCGAGTTTTATTTAAATTGTTAATTCATCATGCTCACCCATGGGTTCTGCATAAACACCGGAACAAAAGGGAGGAAACGGAGATGTTTCTTTTTCCGTTTTTTGCATTGAGTTTAATCATGCAGCACTTTTAGTATTCATAGCAAAAGCAACCCAACAGTATGATTATCTGCGCACGCGTTTATCAGCCTTTTGATCAAAAAGCTGCACGCGCAACTCACTTTCACTTTGCAAAAGGCAGTGTTTATTGTTTAGTATATATTTAAAGCGCACAAACACAATAAAACAATATTGTTTTAGGCTTTTTGCATACACGCGCGGGTGCGTTACAATAATAATAAGAATAATAACTAATAATAAATTTGGAGCACTACTACTACTGATAATAATAATACTGAATAAAGAAAGCACAGTTAACGAAGTATCATCATTGAAGGAGAAGAAAATGAAGAATAAATACATATCAGTATTTACAGTTTGAGCTTGACACGTTTATGAGCTCTGTCACTTGCTGTCAATGGGCGCCTAAGAGAGAAAACGTCTCGGGTTACTTTGCTGTAACCCTGTTCCCTGAAAAGGCGGGAACGAGATGCTGCGTGAAAACGCTATGGGAAACATCTTGTCATGTTGCCGGTTGTGAAGCATGTGTGTATCAAACACGCCAAATTTTGGCTTATATAACCTTGGTCGGGTGACGTCATCTGATGAGACGCACCTGCAGGTTATAAATAGGAAAAAACCGGAAACATTCCTCAGATTGATTTGTCTGAACGGACAACCGGTCACGTAGGCAGTGCGGCATTAGGACGCAGTATCTCGTTCCCGCCTTTTCAGGGAACAGGGTTACAGCAAAGTAACCCGAGACGTTCCCTTTCAAAGGCTACACTCGATGCTGCGTGAAAACGCTATGGGAACGAGAATACCAACGCCGCCGCACTGCAAGTGTCTGGACCCCAAGGTTGTGTGGCGTGTGTGCACAAGGCCGAAAAGGTCTCAGAACTATATCTGGGAAGCTGACTCGAGGACCTGTGAGCCCGGAGTGGCATGATCATCCAGATTATAAAATCTAACAAATGTGTGCGGAAAGGACAACCCTCCGTGTCACACACTTGCTGCAGGGGAATACTTCTTGCTAGTGCAATAGATGAGGCGATCCCCCTGGTTGAATGAACCCTGATTCCTAGAGGCGAAGTGAGCCCACGCGCCTCATAGGAGAGGGCAATAGCCCAATGTAGTGGGGGCCACCCCCTGTTGCGGCCCCAGACCATGTAAAAGCTGCTTTGACTTACGCCACTAGCTGATGCGGTGGACGTAAATCTAAAGAGCACGTACTGGACAAAGTAGGTGAAGTCTTTCCTGCTCCGAAGCTGTAAACGCGGAGGACAGAAGGCTTCATAAACAATAGTATGCATACTGGAAAATGTGTGCGGAGAGGACCAACCCTCCGCATTACAGACTTGCTGCAAAGGAATACCTCTTGCTAGTGCAATTAATGAGGCGATTCCCCTGGTTGAATGAACCCTGATTCCTAGAGGCGAAGTGAACCCACGCGCCTCATAGGAGAGGGCAATAGCATCTCTCACGTAGCTTGAGGCTTCAAAACATGTAAAAACTGCCCTGACTTACGCCACTGGCTAATGCGGTGGACGTAAATCTGAAGAGCACGTACTGGACACAGTAAGTGAAGTCTCTCCTGCTCCGAAGCTGTAAAGGCGGAGGACAGAAGGCTTCAAAACAATAGGATGCATATTGGCAAATGTGTGCGGAGAGGACCAACTCTCCGCATCACAGACTTGCTGCAAAGGAATACCTCTTGCTAGTGCAATTGATGAGGCGATTCCCCTGGTTGAATGAACCCTGATTCCTAGAGGCGAAGTGAACCCACGCGCCTCATAGGAGAGGGCAATAGCATCTCTCATGGAGCTTGCGGCTTCAAAACATGTAAAAGCTGCACTGACTTACGCCACTGGCTAATGCGGTGGATGTAAATCTGAAGAGCACGTACTGGACACAGTAAGTGATGTCTCTCCTGCTCCAAAACTGTAAAGGCGGAGGACAGAAGGCTTCAAAACAATAGGATGCATGTTGGCAAATGTTTGCGGAGAGGACCAACCCTCCGTGTCACATACTTGCTGCAAGGGAATACCTCTTGCTAATGCAATTGATGAGGCAATTCCCCTGGTTGAATGAGCCCTGATTCCTAGAGGCGAAGTGAGCCCACGCGCCTCATAGGAGAGGGCAATAGCTGTCCGCTCCTCTTAGAGAGGTAACACCATTTAGAAAAACCATCTTAAGGGTCAGAAACCTGAGGCGCTGACTCTAGTGGTTCAACAAGGGGCACAAGCCAGAGGACAATTTTTTTTTTTTTTTCTGCAGAAACTCCAGCACTGAAACAATTCGGCAGTGGACTGGGTCTACCTGCTTCGTCATGCACCAACTTTTCAAATACATTCTATTTGAGGGGAGGCAGTCCTAGTACTTAGAATAGTCTTAATTACGCTGGCTGGAAGACCAGCTTGACTTAGAGTCGGAGAGTAGTAAAGGGGACATTTGCTGATCTTGCGAGTCAAAGAGGTCCACCTATGCTACATGAAATTTTCCCAGAATGTAAATCGCCCTGAGGGACAGGAATCTGGTGCGCTAGCTATTTAGCGGCGCGAGCACAGTCCGCCCTGGCGATTAATATATGAGACTGCCATAGTGTTGTCCACCCGCACTAGGACATGGTAGTCTCAACTGCTGGAGGAAGTGCTTTAGGGCCTGAAATAGAGCCATGATTTTGAGGCAATTGATGTGCCGCGCAAAAAGATGGCCTCTCCAGCTCCCTTGGGCTGGACGGTCATTTAAGACCGCACCCCAGCCCACGAGGGAAGCGTCTGTCGTTAGCATCTGCGACGACAAGACGAACTTAGAGTGGGACCCAGAGTCAGAAACCGGGGTCTGAACCACATAGGAAGGGTACGAAGCACCTGGCGCGTAGCCCTTAGTGGGGATTGGCCCTAGAGTAAAATCCCCTGGTTCTTAGCCACAACTGAAATGCTCTCATGTGCAGGAGGTCCAAAGGTGTCACCGTGGATACAGCTGCCATGAGAGCTAAGATCTCTGAAAGTGATGGTCACTTTCTGGTCTAGCTTGATTTCCTTGACGGTGTTGAGAATGGATTCGACACGAGCGGGAGACAGCTGTGCCCGCTTACGCTCAAATTCCATGTGACACCCAAAAATGTTGTCCTCTAAGCAGGAAAGAGCATGCTTTCATGGCATTGGATCTCAATCCTAGAAAACAAAGATTAGCCAGAACGACATGCTGATGTCGAAGCGCTAGCTACTGAGACTGGGCCAGCCAGTTATGTAATTCAATACGGATGCTTCTGGAGTCGTAAGAGCCAGAACTACATCCATGTATTTTGTGTATGTGCGGGTGAAAAAGCTAGACCAAATGGAAGGACCCGATACTGGTAAGCTTCGCCCCCGAAAGCGAACCTCAGGAACCTCCTGTGTTGTGGCAATATTTCCATTGATTTATTTTTAGATAGCGGTAAAGCCTGCAAAATCTAAAAAATTTGGACTCAGCCCCCCGTTCCTCTTGCACTTTCCGGTTTCGTGGAAGTGGAGACCACGCCATTGAAACGCGGAGAGTGATGTGAGAACTGAATCCTGTAGTTTCTCTGTACAGTGCTTAGTGCCCAAGGAGATATACTTGGCAGTAGCTTCCACGCTGCCAGTTTCTCAGAAAGGGGCAAAGCTCAGCGGCTTGGTTAAACGGGGGGGATGTTAGATGTTCGGCATCCTGAAACACGGCAGGAAAAACCCGAAGAACTAACAATTTTATTGGAGACTGGAGTTGCCCGAAACACCAGTGGTGGCGGAGCAAGAACACCAACCTCCTGGGGGTGCCAGGGAGGACACTTCATTCTTTAAAAGGAATTCTGCGTGCCTCTCCTCATTGGGGGGCCACCCCCCACGATCCTGGGCACATGAACCTCAGGGCTTCTTTGTGAAGATAATATGCCAGTCTGACCTCTTTTGGGGCGGATTGCGTAACGCACCCCAATCTTGCGAGGGGGTGCCCAGCTCAAAAACACTCTCCTTGTGTGTTTCATGCCTCGCAACAGTCAGACCCGGTCGAGACTGGGTGGCCGACAGTCTCGACTCTTGAGCAAGGCGGGGAAGGAATTTCCCGAAGGCTTGTTATATAACTTCGCCTCATGAACCTAGTGGCGACCGAGTTAACGACATCGCCAAGTAGGCCGGGAGGCGAGATGGGGCATTGAGGAGGAATACACGATCCTTTTCCTTAATGCCCCTGAGATTCAACCACAAGTGCCTCTCCGTGGAGACCATAGCAGCCATAAAATGGCCGATAGCACGAGCCGTCTGCTTTGTTGCACGAAGAGACAAGTCTGTGGCCCGGCGTAAATCCAATACGCCTTACCTTGCAGAGCCCCGCCAGTACTCAAGTCTCTCAGCAGGTCAGCCTGGTAGGCGTGCAAAACCGCCATGGTGTGCAATGCGCCAACCTGACCTGCTGCCTGAAAAGCTTTTCCCTCCAGGTAAGATAAAAAGTCTACACAGCTTGAAAGGAAGTAATAGCTTTTCAGGAAGGATGATGTCCCAGAAGAGAGATAGCCTGGAAGCGTCTCTTCTATCTGGGTGTCATCATATAACTCCGCGTTTCTACCTCAATTATATTTAAATAAATAAATAAGTTGATGGCAGGAAAACACGGGATGAATACAGCTTACTCCATGAAAGGGTTAACTCATATGGAGATTGCTAAGAAAAGGGGAGAGAGCGTCGTTGAGGCTCCGCCCCCGGCCACCCGACAGAACCTGCCGTCTATGTTTTTTTTTGTTTTTTTTTTAAGTGCTTAGAGGCTATTATCATCTCCGCGAAAGCAAGAGAGGATGTTTATCCTTGCCCATTCACAAGAAGCGCGCGCTTGCGAGCGGACAGAGGGATTTCCCGATCCGATGAGAACGCGAAAGAAAGGAGTTTTAAATCCGTCTCTCACTGCTCTGCCGGATGCACGTGTTTAAGCCCCAGGAATGCGCGGCGGCTCGGAATGCGAGGCGCGCGCGTAGCACTTAATCGAAGCAGTAAAGTGTAGAGATCGCCCTCCGATATGGATTATACACACGGAGGGACATCTCAATTAAAACTCTACCATATCGGTGAGTTAAACACTTTCTTATTTTGCTGGTTTAAACACACACGCAAACACAACAAGGTCAGTGAAGACAAAAGATCTGAGGAATGTTTCCGGTTCACTCCTATTTATAACCTGCAGGTGCGTCTCATCAGATGACGTCACCCGACCGAGGTTATATAAGCCAAAATTTGGCGTGTTTGATACACACATGCTTCACAACCGGCAACATGACAAGATGTTTCCCATAGCGTTTTCACGCAGCATCAAGTGTAGCTTTTGAAAGGGAACACATTTTTGGCTTTAGTAGACACACAATACTTTAGACTGAAATACGACTGCCCCCTACAGGTAATGAAGGGCATTTTCACAGCGGGATCCCTTTTCTCGAAACGTGCATTTTTAATGGCCAGATCTGTATGCTTTGTAAAGACTTTATAATGCCTCTAATCTGAGGTGCTGTTAATTGGTAATTTTTAGGCTGAGAACTCTAAATGAACTGGATATACAGCTGACTGCTCAGACACAGCCACATTTATTTTACTCTCTCCGCACTCTTGTTCACATTTTGAGACTGCATATATTAAATTAAAATGTGCATTTCACGTACATAGTCACACACATGTGACTATGTACACACACAGCAGTTTGTGACTGAAAAGTGTCCTGTCTGCATCTGACTTCAGGAGTTTCCTGACCAACCGTCTCTAACGGTCATATTTAGTCATAACGTTTAGTTATAAAGTACAAAACGTTTCTGTTGGTGTTTAATTTTTTTCTTTTTGATTAATACTTATTTGTGGTGTTTTATGTTTTGTACATCTTTTCAAATTGATACAGTACCTCATTTGTAAGTTGCTGCTGGTGTAAAACAAGGTTTTTATTAAATATAAAATAGAAATCTCCCTTTTATCCCGTTTGTCTTATGCTTCCTTTCTTCGCAGAATTCTGTTGACCAGGGCTTAAAATTTAAATTTACTTGAGTTGGATCAATTTAATTTACAACTGAAAAATTTGTTGTACCAACCCTATTCATTTATGTTAACAGTATTAAATTATGTTGGACGCAGCTGTAGTAAATAAATTAAATGAACCCAATAAAATGAATTTGACTGATTAATTTTTTAAATTAAAATCACAGTAAACATTTAAATAATGTAAGCACTAAGAACTTATAAGACTTTTTAATGATAATGGAGTATCATAGACATAATTCAATTACATTGCACAATTCATTGCTATTAAAGTAAATGATAAAAATTATGTTAAGTCAACATGATTCTTTCACACAAGTTAAACATGAATAAAATACTTTGGTTTAGCAGGCAAAAATTTTGTCATTTGGCCACATTTTAATTATGTGGGACCGATGTGCACATTAAAATCAAGTAAATTCAAAGGATTATTTTTTTCACTGCAGTACCTTTACAAAACTATCTCTACAGGGGTCAGACCAGACGGGCTAGCTTCTCAAGCAAATCAAGATAATACTCTTTTGCTGATTTATCACTTGTCCGTCCTTGATTTGACTCAGTCTTATAGCCATACTACACCTTGTCACAGATTTATACCGCTTTATGCATGTCCCTGCTTACAACACATCAACTGTAAGAATTGACTGTTCACTTGCTGCCAAATACATCCCACTGCTGTGCTACTGTAACAATATTAATGCTGTTTATCTAATCTGTCAGTAGTTTTATTGTTATGGCTGATGAGTGTAAGCTGATAAATAATCATATAAATAGCATTAGTTAGTACAGTTAATCAGTCTGACATGGGCTATACACTGTCTGGCAAAAAAAAAAAAAAAGTCGTTTATAAGCCAAGCTCAGTAAAATGCATGTAACAGAATAGAATTGAATTTTAATAGTAGATCGAGCTAATATCAATGATTCATGTCTTCAGCCAGATTAAGGAACCATTGATCTGCTCTAGTGCTTTAGAGAATCAATTTTAAGATCATGATTCATACCAGTTCTATTAGATTTTATGGTATATAACAAGCTATAATGAAACCCAATCTTATCAAACCATCAAAGATGCACATCTTTATTCTCCTCCTGTGTTACAGTAAAATACATTGTGGAATAACCTTTGCAAGAGGCTAATGAACTAAATAATTGGCTATGATGTTTATGCATCTGAACCAGATGATATGCAGCATTCTGCTCATCCTGTGTAGTTGACCTATTCATCATATCATCAACATCACATCATAAATCTAATCTAAATGTAAATGCTACCATACCAGTAGTATGGTTTGCTCTACATGATCTCTTTATGCTAAATAATAAATAAAAATGTATGGGGACATAATTCTGTAGTTTTTCCCAACATGTCATCTCATTTAGCAGCCAGAAAGGAAAGATCCAGGAGCACAAATATTAGATGTAGCACCCTTGCCATCATCTGAGGATTATTCTGGAATTACTGAAAGCAAGACACTACTTATGTGCTTTGGACATTGTGATAAACAGCCAAAAGGTGTTTGCAAAAAACAGCCAAAAAGTTTGCAAAAAACAATGCCCATAAAACTAGTGGTCATTACTTTGGTCAGACTGTGAGCGTTGATCTTGGAAAACTGATGTTGACGGATTTTGGTGCAAGGCTTCGCCAGGTGAAAAAGCAAATGGATCAGATGAATAATAGTGCTAAGCAGGATGTTGATATTGTGCAAACAAAGTTGAGGGGCCATACTGTGGCAATGCAGGTCTAAGCACTTGCAAAATTTGAACCTTGAATTGCTTGGTCTCTCAAGCACGCCTGCCTTCAGCTTCCTGACGTTTTATCTCAAATTCGAGACGTGCTTTGTCCAGATCCAACCTGGCCTGCTGGAGCTTTCTCTCCCAGGCCATGTGCTCCTTGTCATGACTCCTTGTCAAGAAACTGTTGTGTCATGTTGCATTGACATGTTTATCTCTCTCTCCAAGGCTTCCATAATTTGAGTTTTCTTTTCCTTTGCATTTATGCCCTGATGAAAAATAAATCATAAAATTGTATTGCATCATAAGACAAATAGACATGCTGTTATATGATAATACAATATATCATGATAATGGACATGCTGAATATTGTTATTGTGGAGACTTCAAAATGTTAATAAGTATAAATTTTATGATGAAAACCTATTATGTAAAGTATTTAAAAGTTTAAAACTTTTTCACTATGGTGTTCACCAACTATTTAAACACAGAATACTTTAACACCTATCCATTTTTAAATTTCAATATAATTTTAAAATGTACTATAAATACCATTTAAAACCGTTCCATTTTTTATTGTACGGTTACACTTTACAAAATGTCATGTTTAATCGTGCTTAATATTAATTTCAAACTTATTTGTAATGATGGAAGTTTGGCCAGTATTGGTGGTCTGCTCTGACCTTTGACCACTGTCATCTTCAGTCTCTGTAATTGTAGCTGGTTGGTCTGGCTCTGCTATACCAGATTGAATTGAGAGCTTCAATATATTGAATAAATAACAAAAACTGACATTTTGTACAGGGAAAAATTTACAAACTTACCAGAGATTTCACTTTCCTTTGAGCTTGACGCATCCATGTCTATCACCTGGGTTAGTCATTGGATGACAAGCTAAAGAAACAGAAATATCTACTCAGCATCGACAGTACTGGTTTAATTACCGTACTTAATCATAAAAAAATCACAAAATTAAAACTCTTAAAAGTAGCAACTAACCAAGAACAGAGTCCAGTTCCTTGAAGAATGGGCAGCGTCTTTTCAGATATCGAAGGTATTTCGTATGGATGGACAAACATCACAGTTTTTTACAAACTGCCTCCCAAACCTTGTGGTTGTGTACACAATTTTCAAACTGAAACTGAAACGTAGGTTCGCTCCAAACAGAAATTTTCGACTCCAGTGTCGAATCGCTTACTTTTTCGCCGCCATTTCACCATTGATCGGTCATATGACCATAAGCAATCCACGCACCCTGGACATGTGGTCTTGTGTATCGCCCACATGTAAATTACAGACACTCCTCCCTCCGTAATAAACACAGAGATGTTAGTCCCGTCCGAATGTACACATGAAATGACAGACATCGTCGTTTGGGAAACTAGTACCGTCCGAATAGGGCTTTTTTATTTGCATAAAAAGTTTGAATGAGAGAGAGCGAGAGAGAGACTAGGCTTATTAATTCTACTACTGCTGTAGATTAATGATGGGATGCAGAAAAGATATTAAGTGTAACTAGGTGCCAGTAGCATGTTATAAAGGAAACGCATAGTGGTACGGCATGCTTAAACAGTTTAACCACTTTGCAGCATTACTCAGCATCTGTCTACAATGAATGTGTGTTTCATCTGAATTTTTTACTCTGAATTGATTTAATCTGAAGGAGACAGTTCAAATTAAAATTTCAAATTCAAATTTTATTTGTCACATGCACAGTCATACACAGAACGATATGCAGTGAAATGCTTAGACAACTGCTCATGACCTTAAAATAAAAGACTATAAATAGGAATAAAAATAAAATAAAATATAAAAATTAAAGGTAAAAGTAAAATAACTGTACAACAAAAATACACAATATAGAAAATATATGAAGAATATATAAAGAAATATAGAACAATAAAAGCAGCTGTACGAGTAGGTACATATTTATGTAATTTCTGTGTGGAATGGAGTTAGAATAAATGGTAATAAACGAATGGTAATGTCCAGGGTTGTGCGGTGCAAATATGCTTAAAAGTGATTTATTTAAAGTGACTTGTGATAGAGTGATTTGATGACCACGAAGTGTAGTTGTGCAGTGGCCACTGGTGTCAATGAATGTCCAGTGTGTGTGTAAAAACCATATGTGTAGGTCAGTAATGTGTGGTGGTGTGATTGAGAGACCGTATCGCCTGCGGGAAGAAGCTCCTCCTCAGTCTCTCTGTGTTGGCCTTCAGGAAGCGGAATCGCTTTCCTGACCTCAACAGAGAGAACAGTCCATTGTGGGGATGGCTCAGGTCCTTCACGATCTTCCTGGCCTTGGTCCAGCACCGCCTGCTGTAGATTGAGTGCGGGTCAGGTTGCTCGGTGCGGATGGTGAGCTCAGCTGACCTCACAACCCTCGTCTGTCCTGCATGGTGCTGTTCCCGATCTAGGTTGAGATGTTTCCCGTCTGGATGCTCTCTATGGTGCAGGAGTAAAAGTTCCTGAGCACCTTGGAGTACAGTCTGATGTCTCTCAAGCGTCTGAGGTGGTAGAGACGCTGTCGGGCCTTTTTCACCACGGTGTTGATGTGACAGGACCATGACAGGTTCTGCGTAATGTGAACACCGAGGTATTTGAAGCTGTTCACTCTCTCCACTGGCCTCTCGTTAATGACGGGGGTCTGGTAGTTCCTCTTCTGCTTAGTGCTGAAGTCCACTATCAACTCTTTTGTCTTACTGACGTTTAGAAGGAGGTTGTTCCTCTGGCACCAGTTCGTCTCGGGTTACTTTGCTGTAACCCTGTTTCCTAAAAGGCGGGAACGAGATGATGCGTGAAAACGCTATGGGAAACATCTTGTCATGTTGCCGGTTGTGAAGCATGTGTGTATCAAACACGCCAAATTTTGGCTTATATAACCTCAGTTGGGTGACGTCATCTGATGAGACGGACCTGCAGGTTATAAATAGGAGTGAACCGGAAACATTCCTCAGATTGATTTGTCTGAACGGACGTTTGGTCACGTAGGCAGTGCGGCATTGGGACGCAGCATCTCGTTCCCGCCTTTTCAGGGAACAGGGTTACAGTCAAGTAACCCGAGACGTTCCCTTTCAAAGGCTACACTCGATGCTGCGTGAAAACGCTATGGGAACGAGAATACCAACGCAGCCGCACTGCAAGTGTCTGGACCCCAAGGTTGTGTAGCGTGTCTACACTATATCTGGGAAGCTGACACGAGGACCTGTGAGCCCGGAGTGGCATGAACATCCAGATTATAAAATCTAACAAATGTGTGCGGAAAGGACCATGCCGCCGTGTCACACACTTGCTGCAGTGGAATACCTCCTGCTAGTGCAGTAAATGAGGCGATCCCCCTGGTTAAATGAGCCCTGGTTCCTAGAGGCGAAGTGAGCCCACGCGCCTCATAGGAGAGGGCAATAGCATCTCTCACCCAGTGTAGTGGCATACAAAACATGTAAAAGCTGCTCTGACTTATGCCACTGGCTGATGCGGTGGACGTAAATCTGAAGAGCACGTACTGGACACAGTAAGTCTCTCCTCCTCCGAAGCTGTAAAAGGCAGAGGACAGAAGGCTTCAAAAACAATAGGGTGCATGTTGAGAATGGAACTTTCGGAAGATAGTTCAGTGAGGATGCAAAATGGCCCTGTCTAGCCCAGGGGCATAGTCTAGGCAGGATGGGGAGACTGACAGATCTCCAATTCTCTCAGAGAGGTAACGGCCATTAGGAAAACGATCTTAAAGGTCTGAAACCTGAGGCGCTGACTCTAGTGGTTCAAAAAAAAGGGTGTCAATTGGCTCTTCAAGCACGATAGATAAAACTCACAAAAGGGACCGTGTCACAGTAACCCCACCAATCAGGACGTGGCAGGCTGAAATAGCAGTTACGTACGTCCTGAGGGTACTAGGGCACAAGCCCGAGGACAATTTTTCTTGTAGAGACTCCAGCACTGAAGCATTTCGGCAGTGGACTGGGTCTACCTGCTTCGTCATGCACCAACTTTCAAATACATTCCATTTGAGGGCATAAGCTCTTCTAGGGGAGGGAGCCCTAGCACTTAGAATAGTCTTAATTACGCTGGCTGAAAGACCAGCTTGACTTAGTTGGTCCCGTTCAGGGACTGAACGTGAAGGTTTCAAAACTCGGGCCGGGGATGAAATATCATCCCCTGCGCCTGAGACAGAAGATCCCACCTCATTGGAATCACCCATGGTGAGCCGTTAAAGAGGGATACTAGATCCGAGAACCACACTCTGGTCGGCCAACAGGGCGCTATCAATAAGAGGCGCAAACACTGTTGATGGACCCTCGCCAAGACTCCCGGGAGCAGAGCTATCAGGAAAAGCGCATAAAGGCGTAACCAGGGCCACGTACGGGCCACAGCATACAGACCCGGGGTAGCTGGAAGAGTTAGAGAGTAGTAAAGGGGACATTTGCTGATCTTGCGAGGCAAAGAGGTCCACCTCTTCTACCTGAAATCTCTCCCAGATTGACTGACTATTTTGGGGTGGGGTTTCCATTCCCTGTGTGTCAGAGATTGACTGGATAGAACAACTGCTCCCACATTCATATGCCCTGGAATTTAATTCGCCCTGAGTGACAGGAACCTGGTGCGCTAGCTATTTAGCAGCGCGAGCACAGTCAGCCCTGGCGATTAATATATGCCAGCGATTATCGCCCTGGCGATTAAAGAGACTGCCATAGTGTTGTCCACCCGCACTAGGACATGGTAGCCTCTCAACTGCTGGAGGAAGTGCTTTAGGGCCAGAAATAGAGCCATCATTTCGAGGCAATTGATGTGCCGCATGAGAAGATGGCCTCTCCAGCTCCCTTGGGCTGGACGGTCATCTAAGACCGCACCCCAGCATCTGCGACGACAAGACGAACTTAGAGTGGGACCCAAAGTCAGAAACCGGGGTCTGAACCACATAGGAAGGGTACGAAGCACCTGGCGCGTAACCTTTATTGGGGATTGGCCCTAGAGTGAAATCCCCTGGTTCTTAGCCACAACTAAAATGCTCTCATGTGCAGAAGGCCCAAAGGTGTCACTGTGGATACAGCTGCCATAAGAGCTAAGATCTATGAAAGTGATGGTCACTTTCCGGTCTAGCTTGATTTCCTTGAGGGTGTTGAGAATGGATTCGACACGAGCGGGAGACAGCTGTGCCTGCTTACGACCGAATCCCATGTGCTGGTAGTGGCCACACAGTCATATGTGTACAAAGAGTACAGCAGGGGGCTCAGAACACACCCCTGGGGGGCTCCAGTGCTGAGAGTGATGGAGGCTGAGACATGTCCGCCCATCCTTACTGCCTGTGGTCTGCCAGTTAGAAAGTAAGGAGATCCACTGACACATAGTTGAGCTGAGTCCTGGCCTGAGATGCCGTATATATATATATATATATATATATATATATATATATATATATATATACTGTATAGGTCTGATGTTCACACCTGTCTCTCATTTATAAAGGTTAAAACATATCTTTGTTTACCTAACACAATAAGTCAATGATAGGGCACACACACACACACACACACACACACACACACACACTATGGGCAATTTGAAAACGGCAATTAACATATTCTACACATCTTAGGACTGTAAAAGGAAACCGGAGTACCCAAGCACTCCAAGCACAGGGAGAACATTCAACCCCTGCATATACAGACCTGAGACAAAAATCAAATCCTTGATCCTGGAGGTTCGAGGCATGGTCCTACCTAAATTTGCTGAAATTAAAACAATTGAATTGATTTGTTTTTTTGTTTGTTTGTTTGTTTCATACATTTCCCTTTTGTGCTCTTGATTAATTTACCTGATTTTTACTTGTTTTTTTTGTCTAAATTGTCAGTAAATATACAGGGGGTTGGATAACAAAACTGAAACACTGGCCAATTTAGTGTTGAAGGTTGTTGAAGGAATGGCTAAATTTGACCAGCCTGGTGGCCAGTCTTCATTTATTACACATTCCACCAATAAAAGCAGAGTGTGAAGGTTTAATTAGCAAAGTAATAGCACAGTTTTGC
Source organism: Clarias gariepinus (assembly GCF_024256425.1). Classification (NCBI taxonomy): domain Eukaryota; kingdom Metazoa; phylum Chordata; class Actinopteri; order Siluriformes; family Clariidae; genus Clarias; species Clarias gariepinus. The sequence continues at coordinate 35,831,036 of NC_071106.1, forward strand.
TTAAAATATTGCAAGGCACACAACATTATGGGTGACATATCAAAGTTTAAAAGAGGAAAAATTGTTGGTGCGCGTATCGCTGGCGCATTTGTGACAAGACAAAGATGCAAGTCTTTGTAATGTATCAAGAGCCATGTTAATGTCAGCATACCACCAAGAAGGATGAACCACATCCAACAAGAGTAACGGTGGACACAAGAGAAGGCTGTCTGAGACCGTTAAACTAACCGTGAAGCATGGGGGTGGATCAGTGATGGTTTGGGCTGCAATTTTATGGCATTCCCTAGGCCCAATACTTGTGCTAGATGGGTGCTTCACTGCCAAGGACTACCGAACCATTCTGGAGGACCATGTGCACCCAATGGTTCAAACACTGCACTCTGAAGGCGATGCCATGTATCAGGATAATAATGCATCATTACACACAGCAAAAATTGTGACAGAGTGGTTTGATGAACATAAAAGTGAAGTTGAACATCTGCCATGGCCTGCACGGTCAACAGATCCAAATATTATTAATACTCTTAGTGGTGTTTTGTAAGAGTAAGTCAGAAATGTTTTCCTCCACCAGCATCACGTAGTGACCTGGCCACTATTCTGCAAGAAGAATGGCTCAAAATCCCTCTGGCCACTGTGCAGGACTTGTATTTGTCATTTTGAGACAAATTGATGCTGTATTGGCCGCAAAAGAAGGCCCTACACCATACTAATGAATTATTGTGCTCTAAAACCAGGCGTTACAGTTTCATTGTCCAACACCTGCATATAAATTATATATTTATCACAATATTTCATTTAATTTTATTTATATTTAATGATTTATTGCCATTATTTATGCCAAAATAAGTCTATTAATTTTTCAAATCACATACATTTACACTGACATGACATTATTAGATTTCTGGTGTCGCCACAGTGAATCATCTGCCTCCATCTAACCGTGCATTTTTCACCCCAACTAACTTCATGTCCTCATTGCATCCATAAATCTCCTTTTTGGTCTTCCTTTAGACCTCCTGCCTGGCAGTTTCAACCTCAGCATCCTTCTACCAATTTGCTCACAATCTCCCCTCTGAACATGTCCAAACCACCTTAATCTGGCCTTACTGACCTTATCTCCAAAACATCTAACATGGTTAGCCCCTTTGATGAACTCATTCTTGAGCCTAGCCAGTTTTAATGCTATGGCTAATCAGGGTATTTTCTGTTTAAAAATTTACTTTATAATTTTATCAGACTATTTCAGTTCAGTTGTGGAATCAACAAGTTTTCCCTGAAGAATTAATTAATTTATTTATTTATTTTTCTGGGTTTTTTTTTCTCCTATCCAGTTTCACTGTCAAGACTTTATCTGTACATTAGCTCAACAGTTGGCATGGATCGTCTTGAAGCAAAATCATAATACATTTTTTCTCAAATATAGTGATTGCATCATGTTTGTTATTTGCATTTTAGACTTCACCTACAAAGCACTGTGAGTAAATCTTGCTGTTGAATCACTTTGGTTTGCTATGGCAACCATAGTATTGCATGTGTCTGGTTTTGCAAAGGCTATTGTAACATCCTTGCCAACTCAGCCCGGGAGGGTAAGATCTGGGTCACCGGATTACTGAGCCGCTCCTTTGTCTCCCCCTAGTGTGTCTGTGTGTATATGTCTCCCTGGTTTGTGATGAGCACCAAATTATGATCACCTGTCCATCCTTACGTGTCTCTATTTATAGCCCAGCCGAACTCTCTTCACGTTGTCTGTTCACTGACGTGCACCTCTGTCTGTCGTGGTTTTAGATATCTTATGTGTGTATGTGTTTTCCCAGGACTGAGCGGAGTCTGCAGGGAGGGGTCAAGGCCGAGGTTTTCTTGCTGCCGCCGTCACGGTCAAGGTCAAGGCTGAGTGACTCTCAGTACGCCGGGGTTTTCGGCCTCGTCACTGCGGCTTGATTTGTTTGTTATGTTTTTTGTTCGTTTCTACTTTCAACCCGACCCACCTGCAGACCCCCAGCTTTCCAAGTTGCTGTTGTTGCGATTCTTGTTTTGCATATAGTGTACTGAGGAATAATCTCAGAGAAAAAAAAGGAAAAATAAAACTTGTCACGAACTAATCCTGCTTTTTGCGTCCACTTCCTTCACCAGAAGACATGACAGATGAACAGACCCTCCCGGACGCAGCAGGAATACCGCTGCCGGATGAGACCGCCCCAGCACTCGACTACATAATCCGGCAGCAGGGACAAATTGACGGCTTGGCACGAGCCGTCAATGATATGGCCACCAGCCTAGAAAGGCTGGCGTTTAAATGGGCCCAATCCCCACCTCCTAGGCCCCGCTCTGCACACTCACCACCACGAGCCGCCCCACCAGAACGCTATGCGGCGAATCCCGAGGGCTGCAAAAGGTTTCTTCTGGCCTGTGAGCTGTACCTGGCGGAATATCCCGAACTGACGGATGCCAAGAAAGTCAGCTTCATAACGCAGCAGCTCACGGGTCCTGCTATGGACTGGGCGGCGGCGGTGTGGAGCAACGACGGGACAGTGACGACCGACTATGACATCTTTCTCAGAGACTTTCGCGCGGTGTTCGACCACCCAGATCACAGGAAATCGGGGGAACAACAGCTGCTGAGGCTAAAACAGGGGAGTCAGACCGTCTCGGATTACGCGGTGAAATTCCGCATTCTAGCCGCGGAGAGTGGCTGGTGCGATAAAAGCTTGCTGGCCAGGTTCCGTGACGGCCTCCAACCCGAACTACAACTCGAACTAGCGTGTCGTGATGCCGGGCTGTCACTGGACGACAGTATCAACCTGGCCATCAAGTTGGATCAGCACCTCCGCGGCCAGCGTCGGCACCTCCCACCTCGAAGCGCAGCAGGAAGGTCCGAGCAAAGCCACCGCGATAGCCTCAGCAAACCCCCCACCGAACCGCGTGAAAGCAATCAACCTGAGCCGATGGATGGCACGTCCCACCTTTCGGCCCAGGAGCGCCGACGACGCCTAACGGCGGGGTTATGTTTGTACTGTGGGGGGGGATCCCATCGAGTAAACACCTGTCCGCTGTTAAACGTAACCACTTACACCCCACCTCGTACTCATCACTCTTTTTGTTTACAGGCTACTTTGTCTTACAATAATCACACTGTGTCTGTCTTTCCCCTTATAGATTCGGGTTCGGCTGGGAATTTTGTCTCCTCTACTCTTCTTTCCAAGCTCCGAGCTCCCGTGTCGAAGCTTCCCTACCCGATCCCAGTAAAGGCTCTAGATGGTCAACATCTAAAACAATCGCCCCTTGAACATCTTTCCGTGCCACTTCGATTAACTTTCCCAGGTCACACCGAGGAGCTAAAATTTCTTTGTGCTCCCGCAGGCGGATCAGTCGGTCGTGCTAGGTCTCCCATGGCATAGCTATCACAACCCAAATTTTAATTGGGCACAGTCTCGTATCATATCCTGGGCCCCAAGATGCGCGAAATTTTGTAAACCATCCTCATTGATGGTCCAAACCACAACCATTGAAAGTCCTCGCGCCCAACTATCAACCACTGTGCCATCTGAGTACCGAGCATTTCAAGATGTGTTTAGTGTTAAGGCTGCCGCACGACTTCCCCCCCATCGTCCGTGGGACTGCGCGATTGAGCTCCTGCCGGGGAAAACACCGCCTTGCGCGCGCATTTATCCATTGTCTGTGGTGGAAACACAGGCCATGGAGGAATACGTGAGTAAGGCTCTCCAGCAGGGGCTCATCAGCAGGTCCACGTCCCCAGCGTCGGCGGGATTTTTTTTTATTGAAAAAAAAGGCGGGGGTCTTAGACCCTGCATAGATTATCGTGGTCTAAACGCTATTACAGTAAAGTATAAGCACCCACTGCCCCTGGTGCCGGCCGCGATCGACCAACTCCGAGGCGCTTCTATCTTTACTAAACTCGATCTCCGTAGCGCATACAATCTGGTACGTGTTCGCGAGGGCGATGAATGGAAAACGGCGTTTAGCACCACATCCGGACATTACCAGTATACCGTGATGGCGTATGGGCTGGTAAACGCACCTGCGGTGTTTCAGGGGTTCATGAACGACGTGTTTCGACATATGTTAAACCGTTATGTTATAGTATACTTAGATGATATTCTGGTGTACTCGCGGTCATATGCGGAACACGTCGTGCATGTAACCGGAGTCCTTCGTCGTCTACGCGAGCATGGACTCTATGCGAAGGCAGAGAAATGCGACTTTCATCAAAAGGAAATAGCATTTCTCGGTTATCGCATAGGACCCCAGGGATTCGAGATGGAAGCGACCAAGGTCGAGGCGGTACAACAATGGCCGAAAACCCAAGTCAGTTAAGGCGCTACAGAGCTTCCTTGGGTTTGCCAATTTCTATAGGCGATTTATTCGGGGCTTCAGTACAGTGGCGGCACCGCTCACAAGTTTATTAAGGGGCAAACCACAGCGCCTGCGCGAGTTCTCGCTGGAAGCGCGCGCAGCTTTCCAGCGACTCAAACATGCTTTCACTTCTGCGCCCATTCTTAAACTGCCGGACCTGGAGAAGCCATTCATAATTGAGGTCGATGCGTCGGAAGTGGGGCTGGGGGCGGTGCTGTCACAACGCCATGGCAACCCAGCGAAACTCCACCCTTGTGCTTTCTTTTCACGAAAACTAAGTCCTGCCGAACGCAACTATGATATTGGTAATAGAGAACTGCTAGCAGTAAAAGCGGCGTTAGAGGAGTGGCGACACTGGCTGGAGGGAGCTAAACATCCCTTTACTGTACTCACCGACCATCGGAATCTTGAGTACATCCAACAAGCAAAAAGATTGAACTCTCGCCAAGCCTGATGGGCGCTGTTCTTCACGCGTTTCCATTTTATTATCACGTATCGACCGGGCTCTCGCAATAAAAAAGCAGACGCGCTATCTCGATTTTATCCGGCGCCGGATCACAACAACAATCCGACTTGCCATCGTCACTCGTGGTGGCTCCGATCGTGTGGGACATCGATTCGGAGATAGCCCAGCTGGCGCGGTCCCACCCCGCGCCCAAGGGCTGTCCTCCGAATCGAACGTACGTTCCGGAGCCTCTACGCGAACGAGTGACGATCGCGGCGCATACAAGCCTCGCATCAGGTCACCCCGGCGTGTCACGAACCATCCACCTATTAGAACCTAAGTTCTGGTGGCCAAAATTGCGGGAAACCGTGAGAACAGTCGTTTTATCTTGTGCAACATGTGCCGCAACCAAAAACCCCCGTAGGTTGCCAGTTGGTAAATTAATGCCCCTACCTACACCTAACAGACCGTGGTCCCATATCGCCGTGGACTTTGTCACGGATCTGCCGGTGTCAAAGGGGTACACAACTATTCTTGTGGTGGTGGATCGATTCTCGAAGGGAAGTCGTTTCCTTCCGTTTAGTTCTCTCCCGTCAGCCTTCCAGGTAGCAGAAAGCTTATTCGATTCCGTGTTTCGTTACTACGGTATCCCGGAGGATATTGTTTCGGATCGTGGTCCCCAATTCATCGCACGGGTCTGGAAAGCTTTTTTCCAGAAATTGGGAACCACAGTTAGCCTGACGTCAGGCTACCACCCTGAGTCAAATGGACAAGCAGAGCGGACTGTCCAAGAACTCGGAAGGTTCCTCCGAGCATATTGTAGTAGTCGACAACATGAATGGGCAGACTGTTTAATCTGGGCGGAATATGCGCAGAATTCGTTACGTCACTCCTCGACCGGCATGACACCGTTTCAGTGTGTGCTAGGGCATCAACCACCGCTCTGTCCCTGGGATGCCACTCCCACCAATATCCCTATGGTGGATCAGTGGTTTTAACGAGCGGAAAAAGTATGGGAGGAAGCACACACCAAGATCTCCCAAGCAGTTCATAGATTTTAAAAAAATGCCGATAGACGGCGGAGGGAAAGTCCGCCACTCCAGGTAGGGGATCGAGTATGGCTCTCCACACGGGACCTCCACCTGCACCTCCCATGTCGAAAACTCACTCCCAGATACATCGGTCCATTTCCCATCCTTGCACAAGTAAACCCGGTCACCTTTAAGTTACAGCTACCTCACCACATGAGAATTCACCCTGTGTTTCACATTTCTCTTCTCAGGCCAGTGATTCCGGGACCCCTAGACGGAGGCGTCGCAGAGCCTTCGATCCCCGGGGCTGTGGAAATAGAGGGCGCCCCGGCGTATCGAGTAAAAGAGTTGTTGGACTCTCGGAGGAGAGGGGGCTCCCTCCAGTATTTGGTGGATTGGGAGGGGTACGGCCCGGAGGAAAGGAGCTGGGTCCCGGCCCGGGACATTATGAGTAGAGAACTCATAACCGATTTCCATCAAGCCCGGCCGGATCGCCCAGCACCACGACCCCCGGGTCGACCCGCCCGCCGGCAATTCCATCAGGCCGGTAGGTCCTCACTCCCTCCGATCACACGGAAAGGGCGCTCGCACCCCCCTGGGAATGCCGGTCCTAAGGGGGGGGGGGTACTGTAACATCCTTGCCAACTCAGCCCGGGAGGGTAAGATCTGGGTCACCGGATTACTGAGCCGCTCTTTTGTCTCCCCCTAGTGTGTCTGTGTGTATATGTCTCCCTGGTTTGTGATGAGCACCAAATTATGATCACCTGTCCATCCTTACGTGTCTCTATTTATAGCCCAGCCGAACTCTCTTCACGTTGTCTGTTCACTGACGTGCACCTCTGTCTGTCGTGGTTTTAGATATCTTATGTGTGTATGTGTTTTCCCAGGACTGAGCGGAGTCTGCAGGGAGGGGTCAAGGCCGAGGTTTTCTTGCTGCCACCGTCACGGTCAAGGTCAAGGCTGAGTGACTCTCAGTACGCCGGGGTTTTCGACCTCGTCACCGCGGCTTGATTTGTTTGTTATGTTTTTTGTTCGTTTCTACTTTCAACCCGACCCACCTGCAGACCCCCAGCTTTCCAAGTTGCTGTTGTTGCGATTCTTGTTTTGCATATAGTGTACTGAGGAATAATCTCAGAGAAAAAAAAGGAAGAATAAAACTTGTCACGAACTAATCCTGCTTTTTGCGTCCACTTCCTTCACCAGAAGACATGACAGCTATATGGCATTAATAAGTTACTTTGTTTTTTACTTTCCAATTATGTCTTCATTTTAGCTATTAGCAGTCATTTTTCTGCCTTGATTATATTTTTACTATTTATTTATTTAAATATAAAAGGTTTGTTGATTGAATTATGTTCTCAATCCAGAATGTATCAAGATTGTGTTCGTTTAGTTGGGTGAAAAGTTCCTTTCTGTTTTCAGAGGACCAAGTATTGAGCCCTGCGGGACACCAGTAGAGAGTCTACGTGGGGCAGATGTATGAATCCCCTTCATGTTACCTCATTTGCCCAATCTTCTAGGACAATCAAACCATTGCCACGCTGTTGCACAAATTTCAAGGCTTGTAAGAATAGATAATAGAATCTTGTGGTTTACCGTGTCAAATGCAGCTGACAGGTCCAGGAGGACAAGGACAGATGACAGTTTAGCAGATCTAGCAGCATGGAGCTTCTCAGTGACTGACAGAAGGGCAGTCTCTGTGTAATGTGCCACTTTGAATCCAGATTGGTTGGGACCATTAAGGTTGTTTTGTGAGAGATAAAGAGACATTTGGTTGTAAACAGCTCTTTCAAGAATTTTGAAAATAAAAGAGAGCAGTGGTACCGGGCTATAGTTGTTAACTTCTGATGGGTCCAGGCAGGGTTTCTTGAGGATGGGAATAACCCTTGCCTTCTTAAAAGCAGCAGGTACATGACCAGATGATATGGAATGGTTGATGATGGCTGTGGTGAAGGAGGTCTCGTGAGATGGCCTGGAGCATTGTGGAAGGGATTGGGTCTAATGAACAGGTGGTGGGGTTAAATGACGAGATGATCTGTTGAATCTTATCAGATGACAGGTAGGAGAATTCTGCTAAGGGAGGGAAGGGAAGGTCCTGAGGTTCTGTCTTAGGAGTTTGGTTGAGAGCGATGGACTGGCGGATTGCTGCAATCTTCCCATCGTAGAATGTGACAAAATCGTCAGCAGTCAGAGAGGAAGGGGCAGCAGGAGTCGGTGGATTGAGTAATGAGGAGAAGATGTTGTAGAGTTTGCCAGGATCATGTGCAGAGGCTTCCAACTTTTGTCTGAAGAAGGTAGTTTTGGCAGAAGTCACGTCACATGGAAATTTGGAGAGAAGAGTCTGGTAAGAAATGAGATCTGCATCAAGTTGCGATTGACGCGATCTTCTCTCCGCAGTTCTTAATTCTCTCCTGTTGTTGCGCAGTACATCAGATAGCCAAGGAGCAGGACAAGACGTCTTTCTTGGTTTAGATGACAGCGGGCAAAGGAGATCTATGGATGAGGAGAGAGAGGAAAGGAAAGTTTCAGTCGCAGTCTCTAGTGGTAGAGAGAAAAAGAGGTCTGGGAGGAATGATAGGCTGCATGAAGACACAGAGGAAGGGGAGACAGAGTGAAGGTTTCTTACCAGTGGAGAAGAATTCAATTTAGAAAACTAAAGCACACGCTATCCTTGGGCTTGAGGGAGCATGTGAGAACCGCGATTTCTCGCTTTAAAAGTCCCTCGCACTCGGCTCGCAGTCTTTAAAACGAGATTGCGAGCCGTGGTGCATTTCTTGCATGCAAATCTGGTGGAAGCCCACAAGACGGAATCTTCCTTTTTTCTCGCTCTCTCGCTGGATCATGAACCTTTTACCGTCCACTTCTCAAGTGCTCTTCGGCGCTTCCTCAAAGGGGCGGAAAAACTTTCTCTCTCTCTCAGCAGGTCGGGCTGGTGTGCTATCGGCCATTCTATGGCTGCCATGGTCGCCATGTAGAGACAGTTGTGGCCTAACCTCACAAGCATCAGGGACGAGATCGCGGCTTCCTCCTTGATGCCCCATCTTGCCTTGCGGCCTTTTTGACGAAGCCGTGAACACCGCCGCCACTAGGTTAAGGCAGGCAAAGCTCTATGAGCAGGCCTTTGTGAGGTTTCTCCTCGCCGTGCTCAGGGGTTGGGACTGTCGGCTACCCAGTCCTGACCAGGTCTGGTTCTCACCAGCCGTAAAGCGCAAAGCCGAGCTGAGCACCCCCTCATAGATTGACACCCCCTTGCCTAGCAGTCCGTTTCAGGGAGGCCGTGGTTCGATCTCCGCCACCACTGGTGTTTCGGAGGGCAGCGGTCTTCGGAGGTATTCGGTTCCATCCTGTTGTGCTTCAGGATGCAGAACATCTAATGCCCTTAGGTACAAAGCACTGCAGAGTTTACAGGCTTTGCTAGGAAAAGGGGCCATAGAACATGTTTCCCTGCCAGACAGAGAATCTTGCTATTATAGTCAGTAATTCTTGGACACATGGGGGTTGCATCCAATTTAAAATTCTTTGGGCTGAATATAAAAATGTTGACAGCCAAAATGACTGTTCCTAAATCCAACCAGCGCTTTGGTTTGTGACAATCCACCTAAGGGACGCTTTTGGGCGAAGCCTATCAGTTTCGGGTACTTCGATTTGGCCTAGCTATGTCACCCCGCGCATATATAAAATGTACAGATGCAGCCCTGGCTTCATGATTCCTGAATTACACAGACGACTGGTTGATTTTGGCTCAGTCTTAGCAGCTAGTGCTTCAACATCGAGTTGTTATTTTATCTCACTTCAATTCTTAAAATTAAGAATTAACGCCATAAAAAGCGTTCTCTTCCTGCTCAATTACGACATATTATGGGTGTCATATAAGATTCGGCCACAATGCGGGCACAGCTGTCTCCTGCGCGTGTGTTGTCTTCGCAAACTGCTAACGACAGACGCTTCCCTCACGGGCTGGGGTGCGGTCTAAGATGGCTGTCCAGCCCAAGGGATCTGGAGAGGTCATCTTCTCGCGTGGCACATCAATTGCCTAGAAATGATGACTCTATTTGTGGCCCTGAAATACTCCCTTCAGCAGAGGCTACCATGTCCTAGTGTGGGTGGACAACCCTACGGTAGTCTCGTAAGCAATCGCCTGGGCGGACTGTGCTCGCGCCGCTAAGCTGGGAGCAGACTTGTTGTCCAGGCAAGCTGTGACACACAGGGTTTGGAAACCCCACCCCAAAGTAGTCAGTCCTCTAGGAGAACTTATGCCCACAAATGAAATGTATTAAAAGTTGGTGCACAGCAAAAAATGTAGACCCAGTCCACTGCCAAATTGTTTCAGTGCCGGAGTTCCTGCAAGAAAAGTGACTTTGGGATTATGCCCTAGTAGGACATACACCCTAGTAGAACGTACATAGACGCTATTTTAGCTTGTTGTGTCTTTGCCCCTGGGCTGGTCAAAGCTATTCTGCATCCTCACTCCAACCATCTTCCGAAGGTTCCATTCTCGACTATGCACCCAGTTGTTTTTGAAGCCTTTGTCCTCCGCCTTTACAGCTTTGGAGCAGGAAAGACTTCACTCACTGTCTCCACTTTGTGCTCTTTAGATTTACAGTACATCCACCGCACTTGCCAGTGACGTAAATCAGAGCAGGTTTTTATACGTTGTGGGGACCGCAGCTGAAGGGCGGCCGCCACTGGGCAAACGCTGTCACATTGGGTGAGAGATGCTATTGCCCTAGCCTCTGAGGCACGTGGAAGACTTCGCCTCTAGTAATTAGGGCCCATTCGACCATGGGGCTTGCCTCATTAATTGCTCTGCAAGAGGCGTCCTCTTGCAGCAAGTGTGTAATGCGGCAGGTTGGTCCTCTCCGCACACATTTGTCAGATTTTATAGTTGGATGTCCATGCGATGGTCCATTGAAATTCTTTACAAGGCTGCGTTGGACCGGTGTTATGCGCAGAGCGCCGGAGGATGTAGCCTACTGAAGCTCAAATTTCCGAAAACTACACCTGTGACACAATAACAGTAATATTTCAAACATTTTGCAAGCTGACGTTTGAAGAAACCAGAGAATAAAGAATAAACTAGTTGTTGGGTCAAAATAACCCAACCAGGTGTTCATTTGTAAATGACTCACTACATCTGACCCAACATGAGCAAAACAACAATGTGTTTAAAGTACCCGAAATAACCCAGAATTTTGACCCAGCATAAACCACCCAACGATGTGTTTACAGAAACAACACAGCATTTTGAGTGCGTCTTTTTTGAGTTATTGTAATGCTTTATTCTGAAAGTCTATTTTACCAGTTATTTCTATATTTAAAGTTTGATGTATTTTTGAATTTATTTTTTTACATAACAATAAACAGATACAAACAGAGATATAACAGTTCATTCTTTGTACAAATAAAATTATCAGCTAGTGAACTTGATCGTCTGTCAAAACAACATTTAACCAATAATTATTATACAATAAATATCAATATATCCGGTTCAGATTTTTCATTTTTGTTGTATAAAGTTTTCAGATGTGAAAATTACAATCACTGTAGTATTTCTTCTATACAACATATTGTTAAGACTTTTTTATTGACTCAATTATATTTTAAACTGCGCAGAGTAAAAAATGTCACTTTGCGCCACCTGGCGGTCATTTCACGAATGACTCTAAAATGCAACTGATTTATTTTGGCCGCTGCCGTTTTCCAATGGCGGTGAGTGCGACGGTAATAGGCATTCTGGTTGTCCACCTACTGTATATGCCAAAATCTTTGGCGTGTTTGACACACATGCCTTAACAACTCGTCACGCGGAGAACGTTCCCATAGCGTTTTTACGCAGCATCCTGTTCCTGCTTTTCAGGAACAGGGTTACAGCAAAGTAACCAGAGACGTTTTATATGTTTTACTTTGTCGCATAAATGTAATGGAAAGTAGAGTCTGTAAGATACAAAAACGCCAGATATAGCACACTGCATTCTCTCAACACTTTAAGGCAAATGAGAAGGTTTGCATCAGCCGGCTTAAGTCACTATGGCCTAAAGGTCTTGAACTATGAGGTGTAGCTAAACAAGTTTTTGGTTAAACCATTAGAATGTTTACCTATGACCTTATGAAATGTGTCCTAAAATTTCCATCACACAACCACCTTCACCACTAGCAATCCTGCACGTAGTAAAAAGTATGGAAAATTAACTAATAAATTAATGTTTTCGTTCCTGGTTTGTAAATAATTAGACTTACTCTGTTTTTGTGTTTTAATTGTTGGGGTATTGTGTTTATAGAAAAAAAAATCATTTGAACCAACTACATCAGTGGGACAGCTTAATTTTTGAGTACGGTAGATGGAAAGTTGGGATAAATCAACCCTTAAGGAATATAATTGATCATGCCCACAACCAATAGTACTTGAGCTGACTTAAATATTTGAATTACAAGTTAAGTCAACTAAAAATTTAGAACTGTTGTATCAACTAAATAGCAACGTGAAACATTTTGTTTGGCCAGCAAATTTCTAAATTTCTTTAGCTTTTATAAGGCCCTGTCTTAATTATATCATGATTGTCACATTTAAAAGTTTTGTCAAGAGCCTAAATAAAAATGCTACAGGAAATATATGTGACCTTGTTGACTTTAATATGTTCTTAGTCTAAATAGTACATATCATAACCTTGATACTTGATCATTTCTGCTTTATGATGATCATTTGTGCTTTTAGAAAACATGTCAGTAACATTTTTTGTTACTTTTTTGCTTAATTATAAAAAAAAAAAACAATCCTGTAAAAGAAGTGTATTTTAAGGTACAGAAACCTCAGCTATGGCAGCATTCTCCCTACACTTCAGGCAAATGAGGAGATCTGCATCAGCCTGCTGAAGTCACCACAGTCTAAAGCTCTTGAGCCATAAGATTTAGTCAAAATATGACATGGTTCACCTTAGGAGTATTTACCTATGACCTTTTTTGTGCGGCTTTCAAAATTTTCATGATCAACAAATTGTATTTTTGGTAGACAAGACTTACATACACAACACTGGTGGCAAAATGGTTTAATATATTTATATAAAATATAAGTGACTAAACCTTTATTTGAAATTTTATTTTTAAAAAAATGAAAAAAAAATTTTTCTTGTCGGTAGTTAATTAATGTTACCAATTATTTAATGCCTATATATATTAGACAATTGCACAATAAATAAATACATAAATTGACAAATGATTTACAAAGGATATTTTTGTTTTTTTAAACATTGTACAATTTTATACATATAGCATGTATAAACAAAATCCACAAATAAAATTAGGAGATAAAAAAGATGAAGGATAAGGGAAAAATTGCCTAATCTTGCTGGAGTCACCAATGTGGTTTATATATATATATATATATATATATATATATATATATATATACATATATATATATATAAAGGCAAAGCATGTTAAGGAATTTTTTACTATATATTTTTTTTCCACTTAGCAAAAGCCTCTTTAAAAGAGTCAACCTATGATGGCAACATTGCATATGGCATTCATTCAAAAGTTACATGATTTTTCATGCATTTTTGGTAATATCTTTTAGTGAATGGAATGGATTATCTGCACTTACATTATTTCTTATGGGAAAATTTGTAAAGCCTTAAGAAATGGCCTCCACAACAAATTAAATTTGTATTCTGAGGTTCCACTATAACAGAGAGAGAATGCAGTGCTTCGTTTGCAGTGTCTTGTAAAGCAAGTATACTCTATCTTCAAAAAAGTTTTGTCATTCAAATAATTAATTTTGATTTACTCCCTTCAGAACATCCGGCAGAACCAGCCACTGTACTTTTGACCACCTGCTTCTACCTGCTTTTCATACATGCAAAACCCAGCAGTTTTCTTGTGTAAAGTTTGTACTAAACTAATGGGTATTTGTACATATAGTTCCTGTGATTGTGTTTGTTTAATTGAATCAATTTTAAACAGCCCTTAAAAAAAAAACATTTTACCATCAGCACTTGTGTTCTTCCTCTTCCCCATATGTATGTTTAGCACAGATAAGGTATCAAAAGCAAATTCCATTATATGGTTATATGAAAACAACATAAAATTTCTCATACAAAAACTTTATCACCATATAGTTTTAATGATTCGCCAGTGCCTAAATTAACTATATGTACACTCAAAATTTACATATACTACAGTATATCATATTCTTTCTGAAAGAGGATCCAAACTGTGAAAAACTATCTGTTGAGAGATAGGGGGGATCTGTCATACATTATTATATGCATTTTGTGACATATTATTATATAAAATTTTTTTTTTGCTTTAATACACAAGAAATTTAAAATATAATGTAAATCTTTTGCACAAATCTAAAAGGTAACCTGCCATCTCAATACACTGACGACATTAGATTAGTTGTGCTGCAAAGGCCAAACCAGTGTAGTTAGTCAGGCAGTATTAAGAGCCTCAACCCATGTCTTACTCTCATTTACCAAAATCAAAAATCTAAAGCAATAGAAATAATAAGTCCATGTGCAGTCATAATTAAGTCAGTCTCCAGAATTCAGGACAACACAATTATGTGTTCCCTTTCAAAAGCTACACTCGATGCTGAATGAAAACGCTATGGGAATGCTTTTCGCGTGACCGGTTGTTGAAGCGTGTTGAAAAGAATTTTGGCATATATAACCACGGTCAGGTGACGTCATTCAATTAGGTGCATCTGGAGGTTATAAATAGGCATGAACCAGAAACATCCTCAGCTCTTTTATTCTTCAAGGACTCCTTTTTGTGTGTGTGTATGTGCAAGCACTTTTTAAAAAGAAAACGAAAATGTGTTATTACTCACCAGAAAAAGTGTCTTATTACTCACCAGAAAGATGGCAGAGTTAGACAAGTGTTCATCTATTTGTGTAGAAGAATATCTCGCAGATCATGAGCTTTTACTGTCCACTTCTCAAGCGCGCTTCGGCTCTTCCTGTGATGGGCGGAAGAAACTATCACTTCAGAGTGCTCCTTTAGTAATGAGGGAGCGTATCAGTTGTTGAATGTGTACACCTCAATTCGTGGGAAAAAAAAAAAAAAACCCAAACGATCAAAGTTAGATGACAGGTTTCTGTCGGGCATCAATGATGGCCCCTTCCCTTCTTGCTGACCTTCATGAGTTAACTCTTTTATGGAATAAGCCGTATTTATCCCATGTTTTTGTGCTTTTGACATTGATTTGTTCCAATGTCATTAATGAAAGCGCGGTCCTTTATGATGATGCCCCAGATTAAAGAGACGATTGCGGGCTATCTCTCTCCTGGGAGCTCATCCTCCCGGGAAAAATCCACACTCCCCACCTAGCAGACTAACATCTTCGTTGGTGGGAAAAGCTTTTTCAGGCAGCGAGTCAGGCTGATGCTGTCCTGCACACAATGGCTTTGCAGGCATACCAGGCAGACCTACTGAGAGATCTGAGCACTGGCAGAAGGCGGTGGTTTAATCTCTGCCACTCCTGGTGTTCGGGCAGCAGCGGTCTTCAGCGAAATGTTAGGTGTTCGGTTCCTTCCTGCCACGTTTCAGGATGCCGAACATCTAACCCCTGTCTAATCTTACATATCATGGGTGTCACATGGGATTCGACCACAATGCAGACACAGCTGTCTCCTGCATGTGTCGAATCCATTCTTAATACCCTAAAGGAGATCAAGCTAGGCCAAAAAGTAACTTTCACTCAAAAAATTTTTTCGTTGATCTAACCGAACACTGTTTCTTCAAAAAGTTCCATGAAAATGATTTAAATAACCTGGACGTGGTATGAATAAATAAACCCAAATAAACTGGGTTAGGTTAAATAAATCAAAGCTAATCATTTAACAACAGAAACAGTTTGTTGTGTCGCTTTAAAGCCTACAGTGTACATTTAAATTACCTTATTCTGTTACTTTATACTTATGCAAAACACCAACATTCTAATTACCTGAAAGTTCTTATTTGAATTAACTTTATTCTTCTCGGTTCAACTTACGTAAAACACATGCTTTCAAATAATCAATTGAAAAAATGCATTTATTGAAGATGTCAGGAGAAACAAGCAAACTGCCTTCAAACAATTAAAATTGTTGTTGTTTTTTTTATTGCTGTTATAAAACATTCAGTAATTTTCCTTTTTTTTATATTCAGTAAATTTCCTTATTTTCAGTCAAACAAATATTAGCAGCATATAAGTGAACCAAAAAAAATCCTTTTACCTAGCTCTATAAAGTCACAGTTCTACTCAACAAGGCAAATTTTCCAGATTCTGCATTTCCAAAAATAAAAGCAACTGTAACTTACATTAATATTGGATATTAAAAATCCTTTTTAATCAATTATACTTGACACACTAATTAAACTAAATACACAAGCAAAACACAGCAGATCCTTTAGCATTTAGGAATTTACTGTTAAGATATGTTAAAACTTAAATGACTCTTGCTATTAAATGTAAACATACATTTCTAAATCATTGCAACTGATATTACTAATTTACTTTCCTAAAATTAACTCAAAAGCTGCTCTGTTCACTGACCATCTCAAAACATCCTAATGTGAACTTAAACAAATACACCAAATTCAAATTTTATTTGTCACATACACAGTCATACACAGTACGATATGTAATGAAATGCTTATACGACCGCCAGTGACCTTAAAAGAGAATTAAAGCTTATAAAAAGAAATAAATATAAATAAAAGAAATACAATAGAAAATTTTAATTAAACTAGGATAAAAATAGAACTAAAAATAGAAATATGCTGTACATAAAAATAGAAATAAAAATAGAAATATACTGTACAAGAACATTTAAGAAATTAAGAAATTTTGAGATTTTTTGGAGGAAAGATGGTGTGCAAATATGCATAGAAAAAAAGTGTCTTATTAAGGTGCCATTATTAAAGTGTCTTTGTGCAATGGTCCAGAATGTAAACGTAAACATGTAGTGTAGATGTGAAGGTAGATGTGCGTGGATTTGTCCATAGTGTCCATGGATCTAAAAGATTGATTGATTGATTGGTTGTGAAAAGATTGTGTTAGTTCTGCATGATGGTGTGGTTGAGAGACCTTATCGCCTGCAAGGAGAAGCCCCTCCTTAGTCTCTCTGTGTTGGCCTTCAGGGAGCGGAATCGCTTCCCAGACCGCAACAGAGTGAATAGTTCATTGTTGGGATGGCTGAGGTCCTTCACGATCTTCCTGGCCTTAATCCAGCACTGCTTGGTGAAGACTGAGTGCAGGTCAGGGAGCTCAGTGCGGATGATGCGCTCAGCTGATCGCACCACCCTCTGTAGAGCTCGTCTGTCCGGCATGGTGCTGTTCCCGAACCATGCTTTCTATGGTGCAGGAGTAGAAATTCCTGAGCACCTTGGAGGGCAGTCTGAAGTCTCTCAAGCGTCTAGGGTGGTACAGACGCTGCCGGGCCTTTTTTACCATGGTGTTGATGTGACAGGACCATGCCAGGTCCTGCGTGATGTGAACACTGAGGTATCTGAAGCTGTCCACTCTCTCCACTGGGCTCCTGTTGATGACGTGGTCTGGTAGTTCCTTTCCTGCTTTGTACTGAAGTCCACTATCAGCTCCTTTGTCTTGCTAACGTTCAGGAGGAGACTGTTTCTCTGGCACCAGTTCTCCAGATTTCCAACCTCCTCCAGGTAGGCCCGCTTATCGTTGTTCGTGATCAGGCCCACCACGACAGTGTCGTCAGCAAACTTAATGATGGCGGTGGAGTTGGTAGTGGCCACGCAGTCATAGGTGTACAAAGAGTACAGCAGGGGGCTCAGAACACAACCCAGAGGGGCTCCAGTGCTGAGAGTGAGGGAGGCTGAGACATGTCCGCCCATCCTTACTGCCTGTGGTCTGCCAGTTAGGAAGTTGGAGATCCACTGACACATAGATGAGCTGAGTCCCAGGTGCTCCAGCTTGGTGGTGAGTGTGGAGGGAATTATGGTATTAAATGCAGAGCTGTAGTCGATGAAGAGCATTTTAACATAATTCCCCCTCGGAGTGTCCAGGTGAGTGAGTGATGTGTGTAGGAGATGTGAGATTGCATTATCTATGGATCAGTTTGGGCGGTATGCAAACTGTAGTGGGTCGAGCGTGTTCGGTAGTGAAGAAATTATGAAGTTTCTGACCAGGCGTTCAAAGCACTTCATTACTACTGAGGTGAGGGCTACCGGGCGATAGTCACTGAGAGAAGCAGGGTGTTGACTGAGATAAAGAGATGGTGAATATCTCGGTGAACACAGGTGCTAGCTGGTCTGCGCAGGCTCTGAGAATACGACCTGAGATGCCGTCTGGTCCTGCTGCTTTCCTGGTGTTCCCTCTATTGAAGGCTCTCCTCACGTCATGCTTGGTGATGATAAACGTGCTTCCGGTGCTGGCAGTGTCCGGCTCTGTCCAGTGCAGGATCTCAGAGCGTCGCAGATGGTTTTATCCACCCACGGCTTCTGTTTGGGAAACGTTCTGATGGTCTTTTTCGCCACGGTATCATCCGCTAGTTTCCCGATGAATCCCACAACCACTTCCGTTAACACGCTGACGTCATCGGAGCTGTTTCTGAACATGTCCCAGTCTGCGTCATCAAGTGCGTCCTGTAACGCGGCCACCGATTGGTCCGTCCAGCGCGCAACTTTCCTCTGAACCGGAACTTCCTGTTTCAGCCTTTGTTTGTATTTAGGCATGAGGAAGATGGCGGCGTGGTCAGTTTTACCAAATGGTGGGCGAGATTGCGCCTTGTAGCCGTCCTTGACCGTAGTGTAACAGTGGTCCAGTGTCCTTTCGCTCCTGGTGGGGCAGGTGATGTGCTGATAAAAGTTCGGCGCTGCACGTTTGAGGTTGGCACTGTTAAAGTCCCCCGCCACAATAAGCGCAGCGTCTCAGTGTTGTGTCTGGTGCTGCTCGCATAAGGCAGTGTCCGTGTCTGCTTGTGGTGGAATATAAACAGCGCTGATTATGACGGATGTAAACTCCGGAGGTAGATAAAAAGGATGACACATGATGGACAGTAGTTCCAGATTTGGTGTGCAGGAGCGTGTGAGAGGAACAACACTTGCGCTGTTGCACCAGCTGCTGTTCACCATTAAACACACGTGGCCTCTCCTTGACTTCCCCTAGTTCATGCCCTGTCCATGCGGGGAACCGAGAAGAACTCGGCCGTCTGGATGGCGTGGTCCGGCACCGCTAGGTTCAGCCATGTCTCGGGGAAGCAGAGGAGATTGCAGTCCCGAATGTCTCTCTGGAACTTTATCATGGCCCTGAGGTCATCGAGTTTGTTTCCCTCTATCATACCTAATGTATTCAATGGTGATGATTTGACTGGTTTTAAAATGCTAAAAACGAATTAAAAAAACAAAAACAAAGAAAAGGTGATCGGAGCAGTCGTGACTGCAGCCGACCTCACCGGCGCCATCTTAAATCACCAGCATTTTGCTCACTCAAGTAGTTTGTTTTTAAGGACCTGGACTTTTTTTGAGAGTCTTGTTGGCTCAAGCTCCAACAGGAGTTTTTGAAAACCTTTAAATGCATATTAGAGACCATCCGGGTATGCAAGGTTTAAAGCATAGACAAATCCCAGCATAAGGGCACATGCATGTGCTACATTCCTCAAGTTCTGAAGCACTGTCAGTCCTTTAACAATGATACCCACATCTTGGTAGGAGTTTGTGCTACAAACTAATTAGAAGGAATTAGTTACAGTAAGTGCAGCATTCTGTGTACATAACTAACAAGCAAGTACTTATTAAATATTCAGTAACAACGGTTGTTGGGTCTTCACCAAGATAAACAGCCAGTGCTTTCAGAATGCACTCACGCTTGATATCAGAGGTTCCCTTCTGGACAATATAAAAGATGTATAAATGGGACTGCTCCATTTTGATTTAGGGAATTTAAAACACAGTTATACTGTAGTACCCACCTGATCCATAACTGATAATATGGTACCGATATTTTTTGCTGCCATGCCCCCTTTCCTTTTGAAGACTCTGATCAGCTGAGTGGAGTACTGATCAAGCTGGTGCATAAAACTTTGAAACCAAAGGAATGGTGGTAATTCTGCTGAATTCAGCACTCAACTACAACACAAAGTTCACGTCAACTTACAGCCGCTGTACAGTCCCATCTCAGTTAGAATTTCACATCAAGTTAGCTGGACAGTGTAACACTGTGAGCTTAAAATGTATTTCATGTAGCTGGTATTTAGAAGCAACTTGCTCTATGCTCCCAATATGTTGCCACAATTACTTACCTCTTGCTCATGAAAGAGAGCTGGCCATCTACTTTTAAATTCCTCAACATATGGCATATCTTCAAGGACTTCTCTCCTTCTATAAGCAAAGGTTCTTTCCATTTGAGTTTTAATCCCATGCTGATTGTTTCTTTTAGTGACCTCCAACAAAAGTCCAATTCTTAGTTCTTCAAGACTGTCCTTATTTTCTCCAGCTGGATAATTAGGACAGTAGTTCACCTCTGCTCTTCTTGGTTTTTTTTCACTTGATTAGGACATCCCTCGCCTTGTTTGTGCTTCATGAAATTGATGTCCAGTTCTGGGCATCCTATTTTCCTCAATTTCGTGTGGTAATTCCCCATTTTATCTCTGAGACTTATCTTTCACCCACCATAGCCACTTTCAGAACCCCGTTCCTTGAGACATGGATGTTTTAGTATTAGAGCTGCAGCTACATCATCAAAATCCTGAAATGATGGATATGCTTTAAACTTCATTATCTCAGATGCCAATGTCTCTAAAATGCTGGACTTTAGTTTTCTACTGGGATTCAGTAAAATGCCATCTCTTTGGAATTCAACATTTCCCTTTTCCAATGCCAGCTCTGCATCATAACTAAATTTTGGAATAGGAAAACTACGTGGCCATATGTTTGTTCTTAGGGACAATGTAGATGCCGATGATGAGAGTACAGATGTTTCAGAACATGAGAGTTCAGAAGTTTTGGTGGATGAGAGAATATACGTGTCGGCAGATGATGGAGATATGGTCTCATATCGAGCAGGAGTGTAAGGGGTGAGGACGATAAAGTCAGCAGGTAACTTTACCACCTTTAGTTTGGCTTTGTCATGCAGGTTAGCAGTTGAATTCTCAACTCATTGTCAAAATGCACATCTCTGACCCGAAGTCGAAACTCTCCCATGGGTCCCAACTTTTACTCAATTTTAATCTTAAGTTCTTCCAGGGAGTCTGGTATTCCAGAAGAAAAAACAAGCTTTTCACAGTCATTTTCTCCAAGGATTAAACGAAACTTTACAGGGGTGTCCATAATTCACAGCTACTACTGAAGATGGAAAAAAGAAATGGATGCCTTTGAGATTAAGACATTTTTGATTATCAGTATAAGCTTACTATTCAGCTTCACAATTATTCACTGTCTTACCTCACAATGAAAAAATCTTTTTAGGGTAACCATCCGGAGGTGTCCAACCTTATAATCAGCGAGAGGATGTGGGTCTTTCAGTTCACTGTGAGGAATCATCCAAATTTCTCTTGTAGGAATCAATTCAAATGCTCGAAAATGCTCATGATACCACAAAGTAATTTTTTTTACAATGAATGCCAACTCATCTTTAATTATGCACATTTGTACAATCTGAACAAATTCTGGAATTCCAGCATTGATCCTTGGACAATTACCATTCCATTTCTGCATTTTATGCCATCAACAGCAACATTTTGGGTAAAACTGACTACTGACAAACCTGGATATTTCAGACTAAGGCTTTGTGCTAGATCTTTCTTCATCACATCAACAGAAATTGTAGAGACATGTGTGACTTCAAGGCAAAACTTGCAAAAAAATGCAGGTACATCTGGTGGCCAGCCATTAACTGGTGTTTACTCGCTAAAGTTAATTTTTTTTTTTTTAACAATTTGTGTGTCGAACCACTTGTTTGAAATAACTGTGTTTAGCCTCAAATCTTATTGTCCATAGCAAAACCAGGGGAATCATTTCTGGATAGTGTTGCAAAAAATGATGTTTTGGAAGCAGCTGATTTTCTAAAAATAGATTAAGATAGGCTTGTCTGTGTTCTGAGATTTTGCACTGCAAGTATAAAATAGACTCATCTGTGTAAAAAGGAGACACAACTAGTTTCACAATAGCTTTCAAGTCCAAAACAACCTGCCACACAGGTTCATCTTCAGGAACCAGATGTCCAATCATTAAGGGTAGTAGCCTGATAAGACACTAGTTTTCACCAGAAACCAGAATTGCCACCAATAATTTTTTTGCTGGCAAATGCTTTTGGAATCATATGAGGTCTGTTGATCTTGTCGCTCCACTTGTACGGAAATGTACAAATAATGTCATTGAGTTGTTCAAGGCTTTTTTTTTTAATGTTTTTAATAAGCAGTCCAAAACAGTGTGCAAGTTCAACTGGCACTTTGCTTTCAAAAAGGTCATGTGCCACATCAGGAGGGTAACCCAATATCAAGTTTTTAAGGCTTTCTGTAAAAACACATGTTTTTTTTTAGTCAAAAGCAGCTCCCCCCTTTTTCTTTAGCCATTTCAACACGTGCTTGATGAGACTTTTTTGATTGGAGAGGAAATTCCCCTGCTATAACTTCCTTTGTCTGAATTTCTGCACGTCGAGCTGTACAAAATCTGTAGAAATGTTTACCAGAAAAGCTTTCTACAAAACCACCCAGAGAATGTGCAGCAAGATTATCAGCAACAATACACTGTACTGTTCGCTCAATAAATGTCCCCAACTTTTGCACAAACAGACCCTTTTTTTAAAAAATGGAAATATCTTGAAATAGAGGTTTAAAGATTTTTTTGGTAGCTGTAACTAACATCTGTTTTACACAACAATGCAAGATAAATTGTGGACAGTGTTGACTGACAATTTGATGGTACATTACCCAAAATCCAATAGACTGCACATAATTTGTGCTTTTTCCATGAAGTTTCAAGAGGCTTGCATATTTCAAAATCATCTACATACAAGCAAATGGATATTCTAAACTGATCTGAAAAGAATTCACTAGTTTTAAAATGCTGACCATCTTGGTTTGATCTGTAGACACAGTCATTTCCCATTTCTTGATGTTAAGCATTATGACTTTCCACTAGTTTATCAAGCAAATCATTTTGACTGAGAAGCTGATCCAAAGACTTCAACAAGGGAACATATTGATAGGTGCTTTTACCCTGGGTGTCAGAATGTATTTCACAGGATCTACTATTGCAAAATTTTGTCAGTAAAACTGTTTCTGTTTAATTCCAGATGTCAATAGACCACCATTTTCAACTGCCCTTAGCAAAGGGTTTGTGTCACGTAATGTAATGGTCAGCTCTCTAATAACAGTTTTATCAATTTGCAGGTTGTGGCAATTGAATGTGTCACTAATGACACTCTCTGAGATAGGCTGAGATGCAGAGCCCAGCAAGAAATGCAATTCACGTAACAGCTCATCCACAGCTGCACTTGGTACATGGTAATAATTTTCCAACCGCAACAAAATAGAAGCCAACTTCAACACAATAGTTGTTGCCAGATTCTCTGTGTATTGCTGACACACCAGCCCCAGAATTACCTTCAACATCATCTAATTCTTCTGTTCGGGATGAATTCACAGAACTTTTAAGCAATTCTTTTGACCTGTTTGTTTGTACTATGTCATCTCTAAAATCTGCCAAAATTTCTGTTTCTATGAGTCTTGAAAGTGGCATGCACATTTGTCTTAAATGCACACTGCTTAAATATACAACTAACTGAATTATGGTTCCTCAAATAGTTGTATAAATGACCATTAAATTCACTGAAAGAGGCAATTCCACCACACAAACAAACATGGCAGTTATACACAGCAAATTCATAAGGTTTTAAAACGATATGGTTACTGTGGGACCTACTCAAGTGAGATTTTAGAGCATTCCTCGTCTTGAATCGGCAAGGGCAATCTGTAAATGTGCATGGATAACTGAGGCTTCTGCCATAATGGCCATGGTCTAACCTGTAGTGTTTGAGCAGGAGGGACCTTGAGGATACTGATCTATAACAGTCTTTGCACTGCCACATTAAAGCCCCGAAAGAACTGAATAAAGGGGAAAAAACATATACTTAGCAAACAAAGAAACGTCCTCAGACTTCCAACTGTTTTTACTTTCAGTAAACTTAATGTGTAAATATTTGTATGAACACTGAAAGAGTCAACACCATAAGACATAAACTAAAAATGTTTCACAATGTGTCCCGAATGAAGGGAGGCTCAAAATCAAAAGTACCAGTAAGTATCTGGTGTGGCCACCAGCTGCTTGAACTACTGCAGTGCATCTCCTCCTCATGGACTGGACCAGATTTGTCAGTTCTTGCTGTGAGATGTTACCCACTCTTCCACCAAGGCACCTGCAAATTCCTGGACATTTCTGGGGGGAATGGCCCTAGCCCTCACCCTGCGATACAACAGGTCCCAGACGTGATCAATGGGATTGAGAACACTGACATTGCTGTCATGCAGAAACTCACGCACAGAACGAGCAGTATGGCTGGTGGTATTGTCTTGCTGGAGGATCATGTCAGGTTGAGCATGCATAAAGGGTACCACATGAGGGAGGAGGATGTTTTCCCTGTACCGCAAGGCATTGAGATTGTCTGCAATAAAAACAAGCTCAGTCCGATGGTGATGTGATATACCACCCCAGACCATGACGGACCCCCTACCTCCAAATTGATCCCGCTCCAGGGTACAGGCCTCGGTGTAACGCTCATTCCTTCAATGATAAATACGAATCCGTCCATCACCCCTGGTGAGACAAAACCGTGACTCATCAGTGAAGAGCACTTTTTGCCACTCCTGTCTGGTCCAGCAAAGGTGTGTCTGTGCCCATAGGCGGCGTTGTTGCTGGTGATGTTTGGTAAGAAAACATTACCAAATGTCCAGCCTCTCTCAGCCTATTGCGGACAGTCTGAGCACTGATGGAGGGATTGTGTGTTCCTGGTGTGACTCGGGCAGTTGTTGTGGCCATCCTGTACCTGTCACGCAGGTGTGATATTCGGATGTACCGATCCTGTGCAGGTGTTGTTACATGTTGTCTTCCACTGCGAGCTGTCCTTCCTGTCTCCCTGTAGCGCTGTCTTAGGCGTCTCACAGTGCGGACATGGCAATTTATTGCCCTCGCCATCAGCAGTCCTCATGCCTCCCTGCAGCATGCCTAATGCACGTTCATGCAGATGTGCAGGGACCCTGGGCATCTTTTTTTGGGTGTTTTTCACAGTCGGTAGACAAGTGTCCTTAGTGTCCTGAGTTTTTAGAACTGTGACCCTAAATGCCTACTTTCTGTAAGCTGTTAAGGTTTTAACGACCATTCCACAGGTGCATGTTAATTAATGGGTTAACATTGTTTAAACCCTTTAAAATGAAGATCTGTTAAGTTATTTGGATTTTTACAACATTATTGTTGAAATAAACAGTCCTAAAAAAGGGATGTTTCATTTTTTGCTGAGTTTAGAATAAATATTATTGCAATAAAAATACACAATGAATTTTAAGTCAATGATAAGAGCTTTACTGTACCCAAGTAAATATAAATTATTTGACTAGGGTTGGGCCAATATTGGATTTCTCTTTATCAATCAGTTTCCCCAAAAAAATCTTAATTATTCATCATATCTATTTAGGCAAAATACTACCACACCATAATTCTAGCCTATTTTCATTAAGTTCAATGAGTAAACACAAACCCCTATTTTTATATGAAAAAATAGGAAAACAGTTCAAAATAGTTATAACTCAGAGATAACTATTATTATGTTGTTTAAAAAGGGTAAATATACTGATAATGTTAGCGTATTAGTAAACAACGTGTTTAATTCCAATTTAGCGGGGAGAAACTTCATACTCTACCGCCGCCCTCACCTTGCGCTGTCTTCCTCACTCACTCTTCCTTAAGTGTGCGCGCATGCGTCCACACAAGGTTTTGTTTTTTTGTTTTTTTAACCGCAAATCTCAAGGTAATTCATAACAGGATTATACCAATACTTTATACGATATATTCTAAGGAACGTATGTGATTTAAACTAACATATGCATCGCTTACCACTATTTCAAAGGATACCAGTAGCTTCAGGAACAGTGCAGTGCAAACCCAGTCTGGTGCTTCCGTGGTTAACTAGAAAATAGCAAATGAAAGCACGTTTACAACCACACAACTAAACTAGATTGAACAATGCTAACCATCAAATGTTTAGCATGGTAAATTTAAGTTAAATCCAGAAATGTAATTCTGAAGACGAGTTTATTAACCATTTACCTATCAACTTTTAAAGGAAACATTATGATATATTTTATAGAGACATATAAATCTTACCTAACATAAGATGTTTTTTTTAGCGCAAAGTATTTCTCAGGTAGGCGCCAAAACCCGCACATGCGCAGTGCACAAAATAAGAAGGGCCAAACAGCACGAAACAAAATCACATTATTAGGATAACATAAAACAGCTTAGTTTTATAAAACAGGTATTTATTGAATTATTTAAATGTTATCTGCCTTCTTTAAATAAACTGCAGCAAAAAAACATTTTTTGAGTGTACTTTCAGAGAGTGTAAGTGAAACCCTTGGACCTTTTGCACATGAGATCGCTCCAGTTGTGGCTAAAAGCCAGGGGATTTCATCCAAGGGCCAATCCCCTGAGGCAATAAAGGTTCTGCACCGAGAGCTTCGTACCCTCTGTATGGAGCTAGCACCTCGGCATCGACATGTCATCCTAGCTCACCTCGTTTTTCTTTAGGATTGAGTCTCAACGCCATGGAAAGCGTTCTCTTTCCTACATAAAGTATAGCATTGAGTGTCATGTGGGATCCGACCGCAATGCGCAATGTCTCCTGTGCACGTCGAACCCATTTTAAACACTCTAAAGGAGTTCAAGCTAGGCCAGGAAGTAACTTTTACCATTTTTAATGGTGGCTAAGTGCCGGGGGATTTCATCCAAGGGCTAATCCCCAGAGGCAATAAGGGTTGCGCGCCAAGAGCTTTGTACCCTTTTTATGTGGTTCAGACGCTCGTCCCTGACTCTGGGTCCCACTTTAGGTCCATGTTGTCATCGCAAGCTGCTAACAACAACCATTTTCTCTCATGGGCTGGGGTGCGGCCTTAGATGGCCATCCAGCCCAAGGGATCTGGAGAGGGCAGGGGCAGGGGTAGCTCAGTGGTTAAGGCATTGGACTACGGTTCAGAAGATCCCAGGTTAAAACCCCGCAACCAAGTTGCCACTGTTGGGCCCTTGAGCAAGGCCCTTAATCCTCAATTTCTTCAGATGTATAATTCCAGATGAGAAAATGTAAGTTGCTCTGGATAAGGGCGTCTACTAAATGCTTAGATGTAGATGTAAATGTAGGTCATCTTCTCGCGTGGCACAACAATTGACTTAAAATGATGACTCTATTTCTGGCCCTAAAATACTCCCTCCAGCAATCATGAGTCTAACATGCCCTAGCACAGATGGACAACGGTAGTCTTGTAATTATAGACAAGGTGCTGCGCTCACTCCCTAGAGATGAAAGAAAAGCCTTGGGAATGCGGGGTCTAGCCTCCAGCCGAGACATGACAGAGGCACTAGAATGTGCTCTCGCAATGCTCTCAATAACACTGGAGAAAAAAGGGTTTTCAGAGAGTAGCCCACAATGCTATCTGCCGCCTCATCATCGCTGTATATTAGACTATTTCTGTCTAATATTATGCCCAGTTCTTTTACTGTTGAGCTAGTAGTAACAGTACATCTTTCTAAACACAGGCTGAATTTTTTTTTCAGCCTTAACTTGGTTCAGCGACATCAAGTTACCTTCAAGGGGAACTATTTTTGCAAGAATAACCATAACTACCCCTGTGTAACAAACAATGACAAATGACAGTGTGTGTGTGTTAAAAACAAAAGAAAGATATTTTTCTGAAACATGCACTAGCAAACTGCGCAAACCAGGTTCAAAAGAAAAAAAAATGCCATGGTCTCCACTATAGAGACATACAGGACTCACAATATGATTGCTGCTTCAGGGAGTTTACACTCCTCCGTAATTTTTGACACCACTGTATATAGTGTAAAGCTCGTAGTGCACAAGAGGATCACAGACAGAGAGAGGCAGAGCTACGGTGTAAACAGTGCAGGTGCGGTGCAGGTAAACAATGACAAAACACACAATTAATAATGCAATGTGGAGGTGCTGGGTGCCAGGTCCTGAGCATCCGTATGGGTTGGTTGGGGGGTTTCGCATACAGGTTGAGTCGCAGAAGCGGAGCTGCTGGTGCGCAGGTGCCTTTTCGTCATAATAAACACAAATGGTGATTCATGTGAGTCTGAGTCTGTGGGGAGAGGAAAGTGGCGTAAGTCTTTTATGCATATTCTTTCCTACTCACCAGCATGCGCCATTGCAGTCATTTTATAGGAAGCGGTCGACAGGTCGACGGTGAGGGATTTGCTGGCATTAATGCCAGTGAGTGGTGGTGCTCTGCCCCGCTTATTAAAGGCTTCTGTGCTGTCTGAGGTGCTAAATCCCCCCAAATTCCCCCTCCCAGCTTTAAGGTCGTCCTTGCTGATGCGAAGAGCGTGTAAACCCTGGACATTCCATCTGCATTCCCGTGCTGCGGACCTGCCTTGTGTTGGATTGAAAAGGAGAAATTTTTCAGTGAGAGAAACCAGCGTGTTATGTGAGGGTTTGTGTCTTTAGCCCTTGCCAACCATTGGAGAGGATTAACGTAAAATGCCACCCGGCTAGATAGTACTTCAGCTCCTCTATAGACCATTTAAGGGGCAAGGGCCTCTCGCTCTATCATAGCACATTTTTGTTGTGCTGGTTTCTACTCACGTACAGGATGGAGTGTTCCCGTCCTTTATTATCCTGTGACAGGATGGTTCCTAGCCCCGTTTCTGATGCATCTGTGTGCAGTATGAATGGCTTGTCGAAGTCAGGGTTTAGGAGGACAGTGGGGCTAGTAGGGTGGGCTTTCAGTTGTTTAAATGTGTTTTCTGCCTCCTGTGTCCATAGCAGTTTCTCTGGTTGTCATTTTTTAGGGGGTTCTAAAGGGGTTAGGCACAAATCGTCTATAGTAACTGGCTAGCTCCAAAAAGGCACATACATGTTTTTTTTTTATGTCGCCTGTATTTATAAACGGACGATTCAGTATCCCAGGTAATGTGCCTCGGTCAGCCCTCAAAAAACTTTTTGGGGTTAGCAGTCAGGCCGCCTTTTTTTTAGCTCCTTAGACTTCATGAGGTGGTGCAGGTGTTTGTCCCAGCTGCATGAGTGGATAATTACATCGTCCAAATGTATGTGCTCCATACTAAAGGCGGTTTTCTCTCTGGCTTCAATCATAAGGGCCACCTGCCAGAAACCTTTGGTGAGATCAAACGTTGAGATGAAGCGGGCTTTTCCGAGTCGGTCAATGAGATTATCCACCCTTGGCAGCAGAGGCATAAAAATGGTTCAGCCAGCGGAAGTCATTACATAAACTAATCGGGTGCTCTCCTGCCAGGTCAATCAAGGGGCAAGCTAGTGAGACACATGAAACACAAATGAGAAATATTATAGTTTTATTAAACATATTAAAAATCCTCAATTAACAGCATACAGTGTAATAAATATACAATTCACACAATATAAAAGACACCGGCAAAATCTGGCAAATCAGACAGTAAATGATACAAAATGTCACTCAACCGAACAAAGATATTAAGTGTCACACTGCTCAACTTAAAGTTTGATTTATACAGGAGTTGCACAAAGACCACAGCACTGTGACAATCTTTTAGTGGAAATAACCAGTCAAAATGTTAATGACAACTTTTAAAGGGAAAATTGGTTGCTTGCTGTATGTAAGGGCTACAAGAACGAGTTAATGCCATAAAAAGTTATTTTTTACCGGCTACATCATTCTTCTCTTGTGGTGGATGTCCAACAAGTTTGTCCAAAGTCTGCAACTTGTGAAGTTGCTTAGTATCTAAAGGAACAAAAAAATATATATTAAAGCATTTGAGATTTACCTAACCACCATCCAGCTACTCTATTCCCAACTGTCTGAAGGTTGAGAGGTGGGCTTGAGCTTGTTAGTCAACTGCTACTCAACTGACTGATTATGTGGTGAAGGAGACTCTAAAACCTTCTCCTACATTTTCTTTGTTGAGATTCTTTTTTTCCTTAAAGGTTACTGAGAACCCAGTTAAAGTAAAGTCTATATAATTACTAAGACAACTGTCACGGTACGTCAGGTCATGCCCATGGCTCGAGCCAAGTTATGATCACGCATGCCTCCTCTCCATACTCCATTTCACGGCTTCCATTGTGCTGCCCCATTCTCTGGCTTGAGCACACCTGTTCTTTATTTCATTTATCACTTCGCTCCTTATAACTCTTGCCGAATTATAGTGTGCTCATAGCCCATTGTTCTCTAACCTTTATGCCAAGTAGTCTTTTTGCTTTTTCACACTGGCAACTCTTTTTGTCCTTTTTTTTTTGCTGAATTGAATTTGTCCTACAAACTGACAGATATACTGGCTTTGATCTTTTGCTTCCGTTTCTTGACCATGACTCTGCCTCAATCCCCAGGACAATTGCTACTCAGATTACAAATGCGTGCTTCCTAATCCAAGTTCTATCACCAGGGCTTCCATCCACAATCTGCTCTCACCCTGTGCATCAGATATGCCCTTTATTCTCCGATTCCTCTCCCTGCTGTTTTTAACCTGCGCATTGGATTTGGCATGCGCGTTGCAGCCCTGGTTTCTCCGCTTTCTTTTTGCGCGTTGGACACTGCATCTCTCATCTCCTAACATTGATCTACAGTCACTTTCTATTCACAATGCTGCCCACTTCTGACTACCATCTCAATTGCTTATTTTCTGCTTAAGTTTCTGTTTTCTTTATCTGGCACATTCTTCATTAAAATCATCTAAACACAGTCTAATTTGTTGTGTCTGTTTTTGGGTCATCCAAGCCTCCATTGCACAACAACATATTGATTTTTATCTATAAAATATAATTAACTGATCAGAATCAGAACCTGTCTGAAAGCATGTACTGACCAAATGGCTCCAATCTTTACACATATCTTTAACCAATTTATCCAGCTGTGTGAAGTCCCATCGTGCGTCAAACAATCCACCATCATCCCTGTGACCAAGAAACCCTCCATCACAGGTCTGAATGACTACAGGCCTATAGCTCTAAAATCTGTGGTCATAAAGTCCTTTGAACGACTTGTATTGGCCTACCTAAGGAACATCACAGAGCAGCTGTAAGATCCCCTTCAGTTAGCATACAAAGCAAACAGGTCAGTGGATAAAGCAGTTAACCTGGGGCTGCACTACATTCTCCAACATCTCGACTGCCCATGGTCCTATGCATAAAATCTGTGTGTCGACTTTAGCTCGGCTTTTATTATGATAATTCCGAGCACCCTTTTCTCTAAACTTCTACAGCTTACTGTACGCCCTGCCATATACCAGTGTATCACCAGCTTCCTGACAGACAGATAACAGCAGGTGAGGCTGGGAGGAGTTACTTCTAGCTCACAAATAGTCAGCACTGGTGCTCCACAAGAATGTGTCCTCTACCCTCTGCTATTCTCTCTGTAAGCTAACGACTGTACATCCAAAGACCGAAGTGTTAAACTTCTGACACTACGCTCATTGGACTCATCCAAGATGGTGACAAGCCTGCATATCTACAGGAGGTGGAACGCCTGGTGCTCTGGTGCAGTTAGAACAACCTGAAGCTGAACACGCTCAAAACTGTGGAGATGACAGTGGACTTTAGGAGACAACCTTCAACACTACTCCCCCTCACAATATCCGACAATTCTGTGTCAACCATGGAGTCTATTAAGTTTTTGGGAACTACCATTTCACATGACCTGAAATGGGAACTCAACATTAACTCCATTCCCAAAAAAGCCCAGAAGAGAATGTACTTCCTGCACCAACTAAGGAAGTACGGTCTGGCATAGGAGCTGCAGTTTTACACTGCAGTCATTGAGTCTGTCTTGTGCTCATCTATCTCTGTCTGGTTTGGAGCAGCCAGAAAACAGGACAGGAACAGACTACTACTACTACAGACACCAATTTGTTTTTTGAACTATCTAGTATAGAACATATGATGCACACAGGGCTACTTGCCCTACTTTACAATCGCTTTATGTACACTATACTGCACATACTTAGGATCTTCCCATCTTATGTAATCCTATTTAATCACAAGCAATATGTTGTGTAATTAGTGTGTAATTACTTGTGCAGTGTTTTATGTTTGTCTGTACACTGAGAGCTACAAACAGCCCGAACCAAATTCCTTGTGTGTCTCAACATACTTGGCGAATAAAACCTGATTCTCTAAAGTTACATGTTCTGGTAATTAATGTTAAACACCAAATACTCTATAATAAAACTTTTGGGTTTTAATAACTGATCATGCAGTAACATTAACTTGCTATTAAAAATAAAAGATAAAAAGTAACTTAATATGTCACACCGCACTGGTTAACTTGGGGCATGCGTAATAATAATACTGTAAACAGCTGACTGATTTTTACCATTAAAAAAATTGTTACCTAGATATGCTAATTCACATGCTAAACCACCCACTGGTAGTATTTGAATTCCTTTTGCAATATAAAAACAAACATAAGCTGTGTAATTTTTTAGTTAAATATACCAATTTTTTAAACCACAGCCTGTGGTGTAGTGGCTAGCACTGTCGCCTTGCACCTCCAGGGTCCGAGTTTGATTCCTGGCCAGGGTCGATTCCCGATTCCCGATTCCTGGAGTTTGCATGTTCTCCCCGTGATGGGTAAGTTTCCTCCCACAGGCCAAAGATATGCAGGTTAAGCTAATTGGCGTTTTCAAATTACCCATACTGTGTGATTGAGTGTATGTGTGTGTGCCCTGCAATGGATTGGCACCCTGTCCAGAGTGTGCCCCGCCTCATGCCCTAAGTCTCCTTGGATAGGCTCCAGGTCCCCATGACCCTAAATACAGGATAAAGCAATATAGAAGATGAGTAGGTGAGTAAGTTTAGTCATTACCAACCTACATATCTTCTTTGAACACATGGTGGATTAAAAGAGAAACTTACTTGGTTACTTTATTTTTGCAATTTTAAAGCAGAAAGTTCCAATAATTTGCACATTACAATGTTTCCCACAGTGAAAATATAGTGTGAAATATACCTGCGGTGGTAGCCAGCGGAGCAGGCCGCAATACCTGTAGCACAAAAGTTGTCTACTCTACACAACTAACAACAAATATATATGAACTTTAACACAATATTTTTATTACAGTAATTATATTTTCTTTTTAATTTTATTGGAATTGTAAATTTCACATTTCAAATATCCAACCTACTAACCCTACCCTCACATCTACCCGTATGTAAAGAGTAAGATGAAGTATATAAAAAAGTACTAAACACTCTTTCCCCTGACACAACACCTGGACGCGCTTATTGTGGCGGGGAATTTTAACAAAGCAGCACTACGAGAGGAAACTCAACAGTCAGAGTGACTCTAGAAGCCTGTGGCAGGCACTAAGGATAATAACGGACTACAAAGCACCAACATCTGGTATGATGAACGTGGACGTGACTCTGGCAGACGAGCTGAACACATTCTATGCTCGCTTCAAGGCTGCAGCTAAAGACGCTAGCTATGCTAATGCTAGTGACACCATCGGCTGCAGACAGGAAGACACTGCCAGCACGGGAAAGACGTTCATCATCTCCGAGCATGACGTGAGAAGAGCCTTCAGGAGATTGAAAACCAGGAAAGCAGCAAGACCAGATGGCATCTCGTGTCGAGTCCTCAGACCAACTAGCACCTGTGGTCACAGAGATATTCAACATCTCTTTATCTCAGTCTGTGATCCCCACATGCTTTAAGGAGTCTATCATTGTTCCTGTTCCAAAGAAACCCCATCCTGCTTCCCTCAATGACTATCACCCTGTAGCCCTCACCTGATGAAATGGTTTGAACAGATGGTTAAAGACTTCATCATTTCTTCACTACCTGACACAGTGGATCCACTGTAGTTTGCATACCGCCCATACCGCTCTACAGATGATGCCATCTCTCCACACATCACCTGGACACTTAGATGGAAAATTATGTTAAAATGCTCTTCATTGACTACAGCTTAGCATTTAATACTATAATTCCCTTCACACTCACCACGAAGCTGGAGCTGTGTCAGTGGAGCTCCAACTTCCTAACTGGCAGACCACAGGCAGTAAGGATGGGTGGACATGTCTCAGCCTCCCTCACTCTCAGCACTCGAGCTCCCCAGGGTTGTGTTCTGAGCCCCCTGCTGTACTCTTTGTACACCTATGACTGTGTAGCCACTACGAACTCCACCACCATCAATAAGTTTGCTGACGACACTCGTGGTTGCCCTGATCTCTGACAATGACAAGACGGCCTACCTGGAGGAGGTTGGAAACCTAGAGAATTGGTGCCAGAGGAACAATCTCCTCCTGAACGTCAGCAAGACAAAGGAGTTGATAGTGGACTAGTATTAAGCAGGAGAGGAACTACCAGAGAGACTTTAGACTGCCCTCTAAGGTGATTAGGGACTTATACTCCTGCACCATAGAGAGCATCCTGATGTAAAACATCTCAACCTGTTTTGGAAACAGCACCATGCAGGACAGGCAAGCCCTACAGAGGGTGGTTCGATCAGCTGAATGCATCATCTGTACCAAACTCTCTACCTTCAATCGATCTACAACAAGTGGTGCTGGACCAAGGCCAGGAAGATAGTGAAAGACCTCAGCCATTCCAACAATGGACTGTTCTCTCTGTTGCGGTCAGGAAAGTGCTTCTGTTCCCTGAAGGCCAAGACAAAGAGACTGAGGAGGAGCTTCTTCCCGCAGGCTATACGAGCTTTCAATCACAATACAACATACTGTAGGACCTAACACTCACATGCTTGTAGATTTTGCACACCTCAGGACTGCAAACTTTTACTTTTTACTGGGACATACACATAAGTTCACACATGGGACATTTGCACATTTCCACATTTTGCACACTTTGAACTTGAACTGCAATCTTACACATTATCTTGGCAATAACTTGACACAGTTCTACACTGCACTACACTACATTTCTATTATATTTAAATTTACTATATATTTTTTTCTATTTTTATTATATATTTTTTAACTTCTTTATATTTATATCCTATTCTTATATTAAATTTTTATTCTTATTGCTGTATATTATGAAAATTTAAAAGTTTTTTTGAGTTCTTTTATTTTTTGTATGAGGTTAACAGCAGTCGTATAAGCATTGTGTGTTTTATCTGTTGGTGTATTGTTAGGCTAACTTGTTTTTTTTTTATAGAAAAAGGTAACATTTAAGAAAATCACTTGAATCAACAACATTAATGGGCTAAAATGGGAGACAACTTACCTTTTTTGTGTAGATGAAAGGTTAAACTAAGTCAACCCTAGAGAAATATAATAAATTACCCAAAGACCAAGACTACTAAATATTTGAATTGCAAATTAAGTCAACTTAAGATTTTGAGCTGTGTACATGTACTGTCAACTAAACCGCAATGTAAAATATTTTGTTGGGCTGGCCAATTCCTCTAAAAGTAGAGGAAACTTCAAAAAAAAGCTCTGCAACTTTATAATGTTAAGGTAATATATGTTTAGGTATGGTTTATAATGTTACAGTGTAGAATCCTACACAGTCGTTCTACACAGTACCCTCTCCCTCCTCCTCTCGTCTCTCGTTTTACTGCAGCTTCACACACGCGCGTGCGCTCCCAAATACACAAACATACCCACGTGTGCATGCACAAACAAACTCACACAGACACACTAATTGAAAACACTGCATTGTCGGGTTTCTTTTCAGAGATAAAGTGCAGGTTAATTTTACATTTTGTATTTTTTTTTTCATTTAAATATTTTTAATTTATCTATATAAATTAAAAATATTTCTCTCTCTTTCTCATACATATATATATATATATAATATATTGTAGCGTTTTTATCGCCGTAAAGAAAGGTGGAGAGACGAGTGAGCTTATTTGCTGCCCAATGCAAATGGCTGGGAGTATTTTATTATGTGGTAGCACAATCTCACAACAAGAACACATGAGACGGCTCAAACACACACATCTAACACATACACACACCCCTGGCCGAAACCACTAACCCAAACACCTTTTCCCAACAGGGTGAACCCATAACAGCCCCATCCCGCAAAGCATGATGGTTCCCAAGCGAAACCCCGCCCCTGCCACAATATATAAGTAAATTTTCCCCTATAGAACTTATAAAAACTTGGATGATTTGTTCCACAACCCAAAAATATTTATATAAAGATAATTAATAAAAAATGTAAAATAAAACATGTTTTACATTTAAACAAGCACTTTATCTCTGAAAAGAATCCCGACAGTGCAGTGTATCCATTAGTGTGTCTGTGTGAGTTTGTTTGCGCACGCACACGTGTGTGTATGTTTGTGTATTTGGGAGCACATGCGTGTGTGTGTGCGTGTGTGTGTATACAGTCTTATGCAAAAGTTTGGCCACCCCTTAATTATAATGCGAAAATAATGTTTTTTTGGTTTTTTTTGTTTAATTTATGGCATATAAAGTAACTATGCAGCAATGTTGGCTGAAAATATTGTGCATTTTTCCATTTCCAAGAGAGATTGTGTTAACATCTTTTCAATTAACAAAATCTGTTAATTATCAAGGGGTCCCCAAACTATATGACTTTTAATATTTAAGAATTAGAATCACTGATTTGAGAATGCTTAAAATGACTTGTAAAATCAATCAAGTGATGCTACTTAACAAGGAGAAAAAGGTTGGAGTTCTTGAATGGCCTAGTAAGAGCCCCGAATTAAACTACATTTTAAATCTGTGGAATTAATTAACGACTGTTCTAGAGCTCCTGGTCCTACAATAAGCTTTGCCCTGCGACCATTGCCACTCACCTACTGTAGGTGCCTCTGAAATCAAGGTTTTGCTTCAGAGAGTAAGAGTAACAACAGTACATACTTTCGATGTTTGCTAAACACCTTATAGTTCATCTAAGTATTTAATATGGCAATAAAATTACAGAAATTCCATTCATTATTTAATATCATGAATTGAATACATGCTGTACGTACTACACACCTTATCTTATAGTTTGCTCTCATTTTGCATATGTTTATATTGTGAAGTCTGTGTTTGGAAGAAGTGTGAGTCAGCGTGCTTAGTTGAAACAAACAAGAGGAAAGATCGACAGAACTCAAATCCTTCAGAGAAGACATGAAGAAATTATTTTGTATTTTCTTTCTGGTAGGAATTTGTGGCTTAGGCGAAGGTATAATGATGGAATATGTTTACATTCCTTACAGACTATACTGGGGAGACGCTCAGAAGTTCTGCAAAGAATACTTCAGTGATCTGGCTACCTTCAATACCATGGAAGAACAGCAGCAACTTGTAAAGGTTTATGGTTATAAAAATGATCCAGTTTGGATTGGGCTGTACAGAAAAGATTACAACTCGAACTGGCAATGGTCTAATGGAAAGACTGTTTCCTTCTCAGCATGGTATAATGACTTTCCTGAAACTGGTTGTTTTGACACACCAAGCCCAATTAGAGAATTGCATAACTTTGCTTATTTATATCAAGGCCAATGGCAAAACACATACTATTTGTCCGCTTTTCCTTTCTACTGTTATAGACATTTGATTTTGGTAAATGAGCTTAAGACATGGGAAGATGCTCTTCAGTTCTGTACTACTTATTACACTAGCTTGGCCTCTCTGCCGGATGATACCCGAGTACTTCAGGCAAAAATGGAGCTCTCACAGACCCAGACAGACAGTGTATGGACCGGCCTGCACTTTATGGACGGAATATGGTTTTGGCTAGATGGAGAATCAACAGAAAACATGGACTTACTGCCATCATGTCCAGCTCGACCTTATCACTGTGGAGCTGTTAACACCATAACAAATAGCGTGGAGAACCAAGACTGCAATGAGAAGCTTAATTTCATCTGCTACAAAAAGTGAGTAAAAAATGTCCAAAACAAATCAGGATTTTTTAAATGTGTATCTTAATGACATAATTCTGTTGTTTTTAGCCAGGGTGTCCTTTTTTATTAAGTGTTATCAAATCATATAATATATTATTGAGTTATCATAGTAGTAGACCATTTGACTGTTTTGTTTTTTTTTTGTAATTATTTAGCTTTACATCAAGACAAAAAAAAAATAATCTTAGGATTATTTAAAATGTAATAATGGTTATGTAAATACAAATTTCAGGACTGATAAAAATAGCTATTTTTTATTGTAAGCATATAATAATAGGTTGAGTATTTTAAGTTAGATTATATAAATTCAATTAATATTATAGAAACATTTATGTGTCGTTTTTGCTTATTTTTGTTTTTTACAGTTAAATGGATCTTCAGCTATACCTCTGCATTACAACTGTCAGTTTCCTTCGTCATGAACCACACACTCTAGATGGATTCAGTTATACAACACTGCGTACCCTTGATGAATAGATGGCTTTCCATAGGAGGAAATCTCGATTACATGCATGACACAATACAATTTATTTTAATGTTTAAGAAATGTCAGATGTTAACACCAAAATATTGGTAGTGCTTTATTTTGTTTCTTTTATTGGTGGATGGTACATTTTTTCTGAGTAGGACACTAATTGGTGATCCAACATATTAATATTTTTGCTTTTATTATCAAGTTATTTGTACAATGTAGATAGATCGATAGATCTAGTGGAAGTGGAAATTTGGGGAAGAATGACCTACATTCTTAGCATGGCTAAAAAATTATTGATATAAAAGCAAGAAGTTACCTCATTATTACAGGAGTTTACACTTTCTTAAATTGTAATTAAATCACCATATTGGATGTAGTTTCGCAGCATGTATGCATACAAATACATGTATGACATCAAGACATAAAAGAACTGCAGCCTCTCGTCATTTAAATGTCCATTAGGCTGCAGTACTTCCTGTATAGTTTGAGTAACAGATCTCTCGTCCATCAGCGGTAGGAATCCACAAACCTTAAAATTTGTGGATTAAAAAATAATACTTCTTCTATGATTTTTTATTTACTTTGTGGATTCTTAATTTTTCCTTTGCACTTCTTAGCTACTGTACAAATGTGGTTAAAATGTAGTAAATTCAATCTAATTCATGGTTATATATGTTCTTTTTTTTTTTACTTTAGCCATGCACAAACGTCATTGTTATGTTGGAAAAATCGGAAAAGATTTTAATGTAGGCTTAAAGTAGAGCTATTTTAAGCAGGAATTCTTGAAAAAAAAAAAAGGATGGTGGATTAGATTTTTTCACCTTTTGTGTAAAAAGCCTTTTATTTAGTCACACATAATGAAGCACAGAAGTTTTAATAGTAGTAGCCCTATAATAATTTTGTTCTTTTCCTTTGCATTGCCTTCCTGTAAATATGACTACCAGTTTATAAATAAGGGATAGATTAAATGTAATAAATATGAGATTTTATGATAAATTCATGTATTTGTGCATGTAATTACACATATGAATTCATTTCTAGTAATCTAAATACCATGCTTTTATCTAAAAGACTTACACTATTAAAAATAAAAATGCAGAACATGTTCAGGATTTCACTTGATTATTCTGTAACTTTATACACAATTAGTGAGTTTGAACACAAAGTTGTGCATTATTACAATAATCTATATTTACATTTACAAAATTGATCTCTGACTTGACTTTATCACAAATTATTTAAATATTATTATAAAAAAATGTAATACATTATTCTATTATTTGATTGTGTGTACGTTTTGTTAGTTATATAAGTCTGTGTGTGCATGAGAGAAAGAGACTACAGTGAGCAAATACAATCTCAATACCTCAGAACCTCAAGTACGTTCGTGCTTTTTTCTAGTAAAAATGCAAATAGAGTACTTCTCATTTTACTTGAGTAGTTATTTACCCACAGTACCAGGTTAGGAGTTCACAACTAAGTGAACTCCTAACCTATTTTTCCTAAATCACAATGATTAGGAAAAATATTCTGAAAGGAGATAGAAACAACAGATAGAAACAACAGGAATAAAGGCAGAATATGTACAACATATTTTAAAGAGTACTGTATTTTTACAGAAATGTATTTTTGATCTTTCTTTAAAGTGTAACTTTTGGGTTTTCTGCAACTTCGCCCTTCATGTATAAAGAATGAGTTGGTTTCTAT
Source organism: Clarias gariepinus (assembly GCF_024256425.1). Lineage (NCBI taxonomy): Eukaryota > Metazoa > Chordata > Actinopteri > Siluriformes > Clariidae > Clarias > Clarias gariepinus. The sequence continues at coordinate 35,871,120 of NC_071106.1, forward strand.
TATACAAGTTATTTTAATGATTGATTTCATTAACAAAACATTTAGGACCTATATTATAAACATTCATATGCTTGAGGATAATCCAAAACTACAATACCGTAGTGTTTACAATACATGCCCCACAGCGAATTTCTACCACACACCATGAAGTATAGGCACATACTACCATTATGCAAAATAAAATCTATATCTCAACATGTACAAAACAACATTAGATGAGGACACAACAGATTAGAACACTAAACAATAACAACCCTGTACTATTACAGTCATAATGAGTCCTCTATCACAATAAATCTATCTCTCTCAATAAAAGGAGAACTTTAGGATTTAAATCTTGACCCCACTGTCATGATTTGGATTCTGTCAGATGTTTGTTGTGATGAGCTCCCCAAAGTAATTAGGTCAACATGGATATGATAAAAGTAAAATATTGATCCTTCAAAATAACAACTAACTGATCTCATTGTTTTTGATGATGTTAACAACCTAATGCGTTATGATGATGTCACCTACCTATGTGTTACATATAAAAAAAAAGTTCTAGAATGTAGAAAATGTATCCAAACAGTTGACTAGTGTGCTGAAACTTGGACAATTGGACGTGTCTTTTTTAATGCACAATGTTTGCACAGTTATATATTTTTTGTGTTTGTTTGTTTGTTTGTTTATTTGTTTTTTATAACCCTACGGTTATTACCCACTGCACATCACTCTCACCCTGTACTTATAGACCCACACTCTCATTTACCACATTGCAATTTATTGTAAATAGGCCACTTACAGACTTTTAGTTAGATGCTAACTGCATTTCATTTGCTTGTGTACATTTAACAAGGCCAATAAAGTTGATCTAAACTAATTTAATTTAATTTAATTAAAATTAATTTAATTTAATTTAATTTAATTTAATTTAATTTAATTTAATTTAATTTAATTTAATTTAATTTAATTTAATAATGGGAAAACCTTCCAGACTGATCCCCTGAAAATGAATACACAGGAAAAGTGCTTTTTGTCTTTTTAATGTTGAAAATAATGCAAATATATTAAAATGTTTGTATTTGATTAAGATATATTAAACTATGTTGCATTAAGCTAAAAAGGTAAAAAGAATATAGATTTGTTAAACTTTAAAGGTATGAGATAAATACATTACTATGAGAATATTAAATGTATTAAAATGCATTATAAATTCTGTATAATTATTATAATTTTGTAATTTATAAGTAGTTTTGTATTGTCAGTCTTGAAATTTAAATGTTAAATATTCTACCTTCCATTTTGTTTCTTGCCCCTTCCAGAATTTGTTTTTCTAGTCTCTGAGGTATTTTAAGCAAAGTTTAGATGTGAACTTCTAATTTCATTCTAATTAACTTCTAAAGTTAATAATATTACAGCTCCACCTGATGTTCCTGGTAAGAATTTGCATTTAAAGTTGCTGTGTAAGGGTTCGCCACTAAAGGGCACTGTTTAGGTTTTTTATAGTTTTTGTTTGCAGACTCAGTTTCCCAGAAGGCACCTCGGTCAGGTGATAAGGGCGCTGAACCAAGGCAGCTCATTAGATCACCTACAGTATAAATAGCTGTTTAGTCTGTATTTTGTTTTGTTTTATATTGTATTTTAGTTTGTTGTGACATGTAACCGTTGAGCATGTCCCAAGGCTCTAGTTGGTATTCGTATGTAAGTCCCTTGTGTTTCAGTGTGTGTGGAGCTGATTCGGTCTCGTGAAGTCTTGTGTTTGTCTCTAGGTGTTGTAAGTACTCTTTGTGTCTTTAGTGTTAGTGTAACCACTTGCATGTTTAGCTCTTGTATGTTTAGCTACTTGTGTGTTTATCTACTTGTATGTTTAGTTATTCGTTTGTCCAGCCACATGTGAGCTTAGCCACTAGCGGGTTTAGCTACCTGCGCCTATGCCTACTCTTTCTGCCCACGGCAACATCAGCCAGTAATACCCCATTCATGACATGCTGTTGTAATTTTTTTTTTATTTAGCTTTTAAGCCATAGTAATAGCTGGGGTCACATTCATTAAAAAGTCTTGTTAAAAAGACTTCCTCCTACCAATACTAGAATTGTGGCTGTTTTTACAAAAATTCCCCTAAATGTAAAGATTGAAGTTATTCATGAATAATGTAAACCCTAAGATAGCTCATAAGGTGAAAACTGTTGTGGAGGAGTAGTGAGGAGGACTTTTAAGAGGCATAGAAGTTTCTTAAGCAGCAGAAAGATAAAGTACTTGACACTGAAATGGACACACCAGCAATCAAAGTAAAGAGCAGAGGCATTTCTTCCAGTTGATATCAAAGGGGGGAAAAAAATACCAGCATTGTATATAAAATAAATTACCTACATAGATTTGATCAAAATAGGTCTGTTATTTCAAAGTAAAGGCTGACATTATTTAGAGCGCTTTATAGTCATACATAGGTGGCGATTTTTCACACTCGCCCCTGACCACACCTGATAAGAGAGCCAGCTTGACCCACCTGCCTGTTCTAATAATGCGAAACCCCCCTTTCCCCTTGAAGCCTTGGCCCTTTGCCGTGCATCCGTGGAAAGTATTTATACAGTAGCTTACCACATTTTGCTATGTTACAGCCTTATTTAAAAATTAATTAAATCACATGTACATAAGTATTTACAGCTTTTGTCATGACACTCAAAATTGAGTTCAGGTGCATCTTGTTTCCACTGATCATGCTTGAGATGTTTCTACAACTCGATTGCAGTCCCCCTGTGGTAAATTCAGTTGACAATATTTCAAAAGAAACTCACCCGTCTATATTCAATTCAATTCAATTCAATTTTATTTGTATAGCGCTTTTAGCAATTTTCATTGCCGCAAAGCAGCTTTACATAGTCAAAAGAATTATTTAGGTTTGTATGAAATGTGAATTTGTATGAATCAAAATGGTCAGTTTGTCCCTGGTGAGCAAGCCGAGGGCGACAGTGGCAAGGAAAAACTCCCTGAGATGGTAAGAGGAAGAAACCTTGAGAGGAACCAGACTCAACAGGGAACCCATCCTCATTTGGGTGAAACAAAAAGCAGTAAATGATCTGCATTTATACAGTGTGTAGGGTGGGAGGCAGTTCAGCTATAATAGCTGATGTTAATTGATGTTAATATGGAGTCCAGGTAGTTATTGAAGACCCAGGTAGACTTGTAAGAAGTTCCAGTCATGAACTATCGAACTGTCAAGTCCCCAGAGAAACAGTTGCCAACACCAGTCAAAGGCCAGAACCATTTTCTAGGTAGAGAGAATCATTCCCAGACACCAGACGCATCCCAGAGAGACACACGGGGCATCCATGTGACGAGATCTTCAGCCAGAAGCGGGGCACCAGGATGGGTCAGACAGGTCCGGAGGGCAGAGGGAGTCTGGATCACTGGCAGCTCAGGAACGACATGTGTAGCTCGACAGAGAGAGAGAGAAAGAGTGAAAGGGGGGGACAGGAGGAGAGAGGAAAAAGAAAGAGGGGGGGAAAGAGAAGAAGAGGAGAGATGGCAGTTAGGTATGGTCACAGTCACACAATGTATAATGTGAATGTATATTAACTGTAGCGTGCAAGCAGAGACTCCGGCAGGACTAACTATGACAGCATAACTAAAAGGGAGGAGCCAGAAGGAAACACAAACATGAGGGCTTCCTGACATGTAAAGCAAACAATCCCCTCACCGTCAGCAAACCTGAGTGATCAATGAGAGTGAGGAAGACAGCATCCAAACATACCAGTTCACCATAATACTCTACGTCCATGAGTCCCCCAGATCTGCTCCTTTACCTATGGCAAATCTATTTATAAAAATGCTCGGCTAAATAAATAGGTTTTTAGCCTGGACTTAAACACTGAGACTGTGTCTGAGTCCCGAACACTATTTGGAAGACTATTCCATAACTTTGGGGCTTTATAAGAAAAAGCTCTGCCCCCAGCTGTATTTTTCATAATACGCGGTACTGACAAGCAGCCTGCATCCTTTGATCGAAGTAGGCGTGGCGGATCGTAAGACACTAGCAGTTCGCTCAGGTACTGCGGCGCGAGACCATTTAATGCTTTATATGTCAAGAGTAGTATTTTAAAATCAATGCGAAATTTCACAGGGAGCCAATGGAGTGAAGATAAGATAGGGGTGATGTGCTCATATCTTCTGGTTCTGGTGAGGACTCTCGCTGCTGCATTCTGGACTAGCTGAAGCTTATTTATGCATCTAGCTGAACAACCAGACAGTAAGGCATTACAATAGTCCAACCTAGAGGTGATAAAAGCATGAACTAGTTTTTCTGCGTCGTTTAGCGACAATAAATTTCTTATTCTGGCAATATTTCTGAGGTGAAAGAATGCTATCCTGGTAATATTATCTACATGTGCTTCAAATGAAAGGTTGGAATCAATAATCACACCAAGGTCTTTCACTGTTGCATTTGATGGAACAGAAAGGCCATCTAAAGTTACGGTATGATCTAAAATTTTACTCCTAGCTGTATGCGGTCCTATGACTAGAACTTCTGTCTTATCCGGATTTAGCAGAAGGAAGTTAGTTAGCATCCAATTTCTTATGTCCTGCACACATTGCTCAATTTTAGTAAGCTGTTTTTTCTCATCAGGTTTTGCTGAGACATATAACTGTGTATCATCAGCATAACAATGAAAACTAATACCATGCTTACGGATTATGTTGCCCAGAGGAAGCATGTAAAGGGAAAAAAGCAGTGGACCTAAAACTGAACCCTGCGGAACGCCAAACTCCACTAGAGAACATGCAGAATAATCACCATTTAAGTCTACATACTGATAACGATGGGTCAGATAGGATCTGAGCCAGGAGAGGGCTGTACCCTTAATTCCCACTACATTTTCTAATCTGTGAAGAAGAATAGCGTGATCAACAGTGTCAAAAGCTGCACTGAGGTCAAGTAATACAAGCATAGTTACACAACCCTGATCAGAGGCCAATAGAATGTCATTTACTACTTTAACGAGCGCTGTCTCTGTACTGTGATGAGGCCTAAATCCTGACTGATACAGTTCATGTATGCCATTCCTATGTATATATGAGCATAGCTGCTCCGCTACTATCTTTTCCAGGATCTTAGAGATAAAGGGGAGGTTTGATATTGGTCTGTAACTGGACAGCTGACAGGGGTCGAGGTCAGGTTTCTTAATTATTGGTTTGATAACTGCTAATTTAAAAGATTTTGGAACATATCCAATGCTGAGTGAAGAATTAATTATTCTCAACAGGGGTTCTATTATTGCTGGTACTATCTGTTTAAGAAAATGTGTCGGTACAGGATCTAATATACAGGTTGATGAATTTGAAGAAGAGATGAGTGAAATTAGTTCATTCTCTTCAAGGGGAGTAAAGTATTCTAGGTTCTGGTCTGACATGGCTAGATTAACATCTGGATCAATTACATTGTTCGGTTTCAAAATCTCAATTTTATGCCTAATATTTACAATTTTATTATTAAAAAAGTTCATGAAGTCCTCACTATTGCATGATGTTGTTGTGGAGATTTCTGCAGTGGTCTTATTTCTGGTTAATTTGGCTACAGCATTAAATAAGAATCTAGGATTATTTTTATTTTCTTCTATAAGAGTGGAGAGATATGTTGATCTAGCTACACTAAGAGCTTTTCTATAGTTCAGGATGCTCTCCTTCCATGCTATTTGAAATACTAGTAATTTAGTTTGACGCCATTTACGTTCTAATTTCCGAGCGGTCTGTTTTAAAGTGCGCGTGTGATCGTTATACCAGGGAGCAAGTTTTTTATCTCTAATAATTTTTCTTTTGGCTGGAGCTACATTATCTAGGGTATAGCGAAATGTCGACTCTAAATATTCAGTCGCCTGATCGAGTTCTGTGGGGTCAGACGGTGATATAATCGAAGTTGGGAACTCTGGGAGATTACTGATAAAACTCTGTTTGGTAGTTGATGTGAATGTACGTTTCATACGGTAGCGCGGCGCTGTGTGTACATTATTATTGTGACACACTTGCAATGAGACAAGATAGTGATCTGAGATAACTTCAGATAGTGGTATTGTGAATAAATTTCTTATACTTAATCCAAATAATATTATTAAATCTAAAGTGTGACCTGCTTTATGAGTGGGTCCTACTACACACTGATTTACTCCTACCGAGTCCAGTATAGACATAAATGCAGTTCTCAGAGGGTCTTCTGGGTTTTCAAAATGAATATTAAAATCTCCAGCAATTAACACTTTGTCTACAGAAATGACTAGGTTTGAGAGGAAATCTGCAAATTCACTAAGAAATTCCGAGTACGGCCCTGGAGGTCTGTAAATGACAATTAGCGGGATCGACTGAGCTGACTTAATATAGTTAAATACACTTATGTTACTATAAAGAATTTCAAATGAATTAAATTTGTGTCCGTGTTTTTGTACAATAGTCAAATTATCATTGTGAATAACTGCGACGCCTCCTCCTCTACCAGTTAACCGAGGCTGGTGTATGTAGCTGTATCCAGGAGGACTAGCTTCATTTAGAGCTACATACTCGTCCTGTTTAATCCAGGTTTCTGTTAAACAGAGTATATCAAACTCCTGATCTGTGATAATTTCATTAACTATAACTGCTTTAGATGCGAGAGATCTAATATTTAACAGTCCTAGCTTCAGATCAGAGGTGCCGGCTGCGCATTCAGTCTGATCCAAGTTTGTGGTCTTTATGCTAATTAAATTACTAAAACAGACTTTCTGAGTCTTTCTAAATTTGTTTTTAGCTCGGGGAACAGACACAGTCTCAATAGAGTGAACCCTGAGTGACGACTCTATGCAGCTAGCAGACGGTTGGTTTAGCGTAAGGGATCTAATATAAGGTCACACAGTTAACAGTGCATGTCAGAGTGCAAACCAAGCCTTTGAAATAAGCCTGTAGCATAGCAAAATGTGGAAAAAGTGTGGAAAAAGTGTGGAAAAAATATTCCATAATGTACATCAGGCAAATTCCTAGAGTGTGTAACCTTTCTCTTGATGTAACTACTATCTGTGACTGTAGATCACAATAATAAGCTGTAGAGTTTATTTATAAAATTCTATTTAAAAAGTATGCATATAGTCTTGCCAATAATTTATCTGAAACTTTTCCATGAGAAGATTGATTTCGTCTTTGTTTAAAAAAAGGAATCTAACTATCCTGAACACTGATAAGAAAAAAATATTCAGCAAAGTTGTTTGTTTGTTTTTAGGTTTGTTTGTTAACAAAAAGTATGGCTTTCCCTTGCATCCAGGAATTTTTGCATACCAGTCTTTAGCATTTTCTATATTATATAAAAACATTTTAATGTAATGTCAGGTAAGAGACTCAGCCCCTGACAACACTGAAAAGTTTTAAGAGATAAAGAGCTCGTCATTGTGTTTAACGTCACTGTTCACAAATCCTTAAGCATTTCACAGATTTACATTTTCTGAAGTTTAAAGGTCAGGAAAGTTTGGGCTCTGATGTGCATAAGTGCATAAGGTGTTCAGTGAGACTGTAACCAGTGACACACATGTTTGCTGCTGCTTCTGCGCAGTATGCAAAATTATGCATCACATATCACACCACCCTGGTGTGGATTTTACTAAAAGATAACACTTCCATGAGTAAGTGAGTGCAGAAAATGCTCCTTTTGTTTTTATTCACTGATATTACAAGTGCATAGTTTACGCTAGAAAAAAAAAAATAATAATAATAATAAATATACAATTTGACTTGGACGTTTAAAGGTCTTTACCCTTATACTTAACAATAGTTAATATAGGAATAAGAAAACATAAACATGTTTAATAGTTTAATTTAGATCTTCCTGCTGTGAATAGACAACATACTGTATCTTCTCTCATTCCCAGTTTGTATAGTTTACTTTCATTTTGCATATGTTTATATTGTGAGGTCTGTGTTTTGAAGCTGTGTGAGTCTGAGTGCTGATTTGCCACAAACGAGAGGGAAGATCAACAGAACTCAGATCCTTTTGAGCAGAGATGAAGAAGTTATTTTGTCTTCTCTTTTTGGTAGGAATTTGTGGCTTGGGTGAAGGTTTGATAAAGGAATATATTTACTTTCCCTTCAAATTAAACTGGGGACACGCTCGGTGGTACTGCAGACAAAACTACAGTGATCTGGCTACCTTCAGTACCCAAGAGGAACATCAGAAAGTTGCAGGAATTTTTGGCATACACGATGATCCAGTTTGGATTGGATTATACAGACAGAGAAGCAACTCAGACTGGCAGTGGTCTGATGGAAATACAGTTTCATTTTCAGCATGGTATCCTGGCTTTCCTGGATCTGTTTGTTTTAACATAACAAATGAAATCTCATTATCATATAACTTTGCTTATTTGTTTCAAGGACAATGGCTAAACACATATTATTGGTCAGGTTTACCATTCTATTGTTATAGGAATTTGATTTTGGTAACTGAAAATAAGACATGGCAGGACGCTCTTCAGTTTTGCAAAACTTACTACACTGGCTTGGCCTCTCTGCCTGATGATACCCAAGTACATCAGGCAAGTGCTGAGATCATGCAGACTCAAACAAGTAGTGTCTGGACCGGGCTGCATTTCGTGAATGGAACATGGTTATGGCTGAGTGGACAGTCATTGGTTGCCCTGAATTCCCTGCAATTAAATCCGGATTCATCTTCTCGCTGTGGAGCTATTGACAAACAACTCAACCTAAATAGCCAATCCTGCAACAACATGCTGAATTTCCTCTGCTACAAGAAGTGAGTAATAAATTTTGACAACAAAAATGCGTTTTATAAATGTTTATCCTAATGATATCGTGTTGTTGTCTCAGAACATGCATAATATCTTAGTGGGGTTTGTGAACAATAGCCAGGGTGTCCTCTTTTTTAACTTTAGCATTAGTTAGAATCACAAACATTAGAAGATGTATTACAGTATTAAGTTGTCATACTTATATTTCACTTTTGTGAAAATGAATGGGTTTACTCAACTCTTTATACATGCAAAAAAAATGAGTCTATAAATAACTTAATTTACACATAATAATATATTTTTTTAAGTTAATAAATACCAAGGCTTTCTAAAAAAACAGCCAACATATTATTCCAAACATTTAAAAATGAGGATTTAAAGAGTTGGATAATTGCCATAAAATAAATCTATTAAAGTAATGTTTGCATATTTTTATACATTAATTAAGATGCATAAAACGTTGCTACAATGTTCTTTCTCTGAACAGATGACTTTCCACAAGAAGAAATCTCCTGACGGAATATTACGCGCAAGACACAAAACATTTACTGTGGGTTTCCAGAATATGATGTATCATATGTTTAGCTTTTCTTATTTATAAATTATTAATATAGAATTGAAACATAATGTCAGACTTGGATAAAAATTAGTGTAGTGCCTTTTTATTTTGTTGGTGGAGGGTAGAAACTTTTCCCTAATATGCAAGAGTTGTCAAGTCATGAAGTAGAGAGAATGAGGGAGGAATGATCTACATCCTCATGCAAATAAAAGTAGAACCTGAGCATGTAACTAGGTTAATAGCCAGTTTGTAAGAATGTGTTTATATTTGGGTAAAATTATGTTCTTGTTTCTTTATGGTAAAATATGTACTGTTTTTGACCAGTAGCCATGGGCATGGGCATGACTTTAAGATGTAAAGATTAGAATGCACAGCAGCTGCAAGAAAAGTGGTGAATGGGAATTCATAAAAGTAAAAGACTTGTGGACTTTTTCTTTTCTTTTTTTTTTTACAGAATTAAGAAAATAAGGTTTCATAGAATTATTGCAGTTATTGCAGAGGCCTTGTTATAACATAATGTCATCATATCTACATTTACCAACATAAAGTAAATAGTGAATAAAGTATAGTTTAAGATGTGTAAAGAATATTCAGTTTGAAATATAAAAAAATAAAAGAATGCTAATTTCATGCATTTGTGATTGTAACTGCTCACATGAATTCAAATAGTGCACTTTTCATGATCTAAATACAATGATTGTACACAAATGTGTCAAAAAGATTGATTCGGTTAGATTTAGACAGACAGACTTAAGGGGCACATTAAATTAACTGTTTGGGCAGGTTTTATGGTAAGTTTTGATTTTATTTGTTTAAGTTTATATTTATTTTTTGTGTTAGCGTTTAGCATTAATTGTATTAATCATAATTTCTTTTAGATCATAGATTCAAGTGTAAAGTGTCTGAAAAAATATTGAAATTAAAACCAAAGTTTAATGTATTCATAAATTTTGTTTGATTTTTTTTATAACACTGTATTTATATAATGATTACAAGGTTGTACATAATGAAACCGAAAAATATACACATTCACCATAATGATATACAGTATATGCCCACCACTGATTGGAATATGTGTTAAAGGATGGGCGATGCTTTTTAATGTTTTTTTTTTTTTTTTTTTGAAACAGCATAAAAGGGGCATGTTGGAGGTTTGACTAAACAAAACATCTATGCTTGGCTTTACTTATCCATAAATAATTGATACAGAATTGAAACTGTATGTCAGTCTTGGACAAAAATAAGTGTGATGCATCATTCACTTTGTTGGTGGAGGGTATATATTTTAGCAAACATTCCTTAATTTAATGGAAAAAAGTCATCAAAGTTTAACATGCAAAGTAACTTTAAACGTGCAAAGTAACTTTTTGGGCATCAATATGGAAAATAATTGTAAACTATTACACATAACTAACCTCAACTTATCAATATTAATAAATACTGTAGATCTTAGATAAGACAGATCAGTAAAATGTATATCATATTGAGGACTACCATTCCTTACACAGGAGAGGATAACGTTTTATATTTATTGATTAAGAAGAGGTGGGTAAGCAGGAAAAACAAAGCATGAGAAGTGGGAATTTGGAGATTTTGTGTGTCTGAGATGCCAACTTGGGGAAATGCAAATTGGACTGCCAGCACCCAATGGTTTTAAAGGATTAAACTTAACAGGTAGGTAAAATCCAGCAGGTATTACTAATTACAGTATATCCCTATTTTTATGTTTTATCATCAATGTAAAGAGGCATTTGACTTGACCATTTTAATACGCATGTTGGGTGTGTATTGGCCAAGGTAAATGTGTTGATCATTTTAGTATAGTTATACAGTGGAGCAAAAAAGTATTTTCCTCAGCCACCAATTGTGCAAATTCTCCAATTTAAAAAGATAAGGGGGGGCCTGTAAGTTTTATCATAGGTAAACCTCAACTATGAGAGACAAAATAAGAAAAAAATATCCAGAAGATCACATGGTAGGATTTTTTACAAAATGTATTTGCAATGGTTGAAAATAAGTATTTGGTCACCTACAAACAAGCAAGATTTCTGGCTCTCACAGACCTGTAACTTCTTCTATGAGAGGCTCCTCTGTCCTCCACTCTTTGGATTTCATGATGGGGACGCAGGTAAGGTTTTCTTCTGCTGACTCTTCCATGAAGGTCTTCTCTGTGCAAGCATCGCTGCACAGTAGAACGATGCACCACCACTCCTGAGTCTGCTAAATCTTCCTGCAGGTTTTTTGCAGTCAAATGGGGGGTTTTAGTTTGTCTTTCTGACCAGCATACGATCAGTCCATTTTGAGAGTTTTCTTGGTCTTCCAGATCTCATCTTAACCTACGGAACTGCCATCTCTTAATCACATTTCTCACTGTGGAAACTGCAAGCTGACAATTCTTTGCTATCTTCTTGCAGCCTTCTTCTGCATTTTGGGCATCAATAACTTTCATTTTCAGAGTCTTACATAGCTGGTTAGAAAAACCCAAAGTTGTTGAGTGTCCGCTAATGTGTGTGCAAGATTTGAAGAGCCGAAGTATTTGTAAAGCTATGAAATTGGCATCTACTAATCACAGCTGTTGCCATGCATCAGATCTAACGAGCTGACTAAGGTCTAAAACCTTAGATTCTGAGACTCTGAAAATCTTAGGGTGCCCAAACCTTTGCACAGTGCCATAATAATGTTTTTATTTTTTATTTTTGTTCAATTTATGGCTTAAGAAGTAATTATGCTTCAATGTTTGCTGAAAATATTGTGCTTTTTTCCATTTACAAGAGAGACTGTGTTAACATCTTTTCAATTGAAAAAAATCACCATAATCTGTTATTTATTAAGGGATGCCTAAACTTTTGCATAAGACTGTATATGTATATAAATATATATATATTGCTTTTCCTGTAATACCTGTATATGAATCTACACACTACAATGTTCTATGAAGAAAGGATGGGACTGTATTTAAAAATATATGCATGTCAAAATTCCTGAATTCAAACTGGCTAGCTTCCTACTTCTTGTTGAGTAGAGTTAAAAGAAGTATTTGTGTATAAAATTAATTTTACAACTAATTTAGAAAATTTTATGGACTCCTATGTTCTGGCGTTCCTCAGGAAAGTTTTGGCTTTTTTTTTTTTACATAGAGTAACATACAGTATACCGTATATGGTTTATTGCACCTCTTGGGTTAGGGGGTTCAGATCTCACATCTGTTCTGTGTGCATAAACATATGCTGTAGGCTGATTGGCATTTCCGAAATTGCTGTAGAGTGCTACTGGTTGTGTGATTGTGAATGTGTACAGTATGTACTGTAATTGTGATCTGCATCCCTTTATCCCTTGATGAATACAAATAAGAAGTTTGTCTCAGTGTTTAATTTTTTTATTGATTTAACTCATGCCACGTGAGTCATTTAAATATTTAGAAGCACACTTTTCTATAAGTGTAGTTTTGCAGACATTTGTGTTTGTTTTGCTTATGCTCATCCTTTGCATGAGTTCAAACATGCAGGAGACTGGAGCATGAAAAGGCGTGAACTGTGCTGCAGCTTTTTGCAAGTCAGATTTGAATGGTAAAACCGAAACGTTTACACTGGAGAACTTCCTAGAATGTAGTATGTGTTATGAAATGTGATCAAATGTGCAACAGAAAACAATTACTTATAAAATAAGTTAAAAAAACAACAACAAAAAACAGTAAAACTTAAGACTATATTTAATACTGAAGTAACAGCATTTCCACACAAATAATATAAAGAGTGGGGACTAAACATCTGTGTAACCTTAACAAAAAGACTCATTAGTTTTAATTGCTAGTAAAAGGCTTTAATTTGTTAGGAAGCATAAAAATGGACTGTGGAACATTGAGTGCATGTGGTCTGATGAGTCAAATATTTAATATAGGCTATAGATTATTGCACACAACATACATGAATTTTTTATTTAATTTTGTTTTTAATGACCCGTCCCAACCCGCCCCGCAAATAAAGTGACAATTTCTTTATCTGCCCCAACCCGACCCACGGGGTCCGCGGATTACCAGACGACCAGCGCATCATAAATGGGCGCATACATCAGGGTAAGAAGAGACGTGAATAAAGAGATGCACCCATCTTGCCTATGTGCTCAAAAAAGGAGGTAAACTTACTACAGTGGAACCTTGGATTACAAGCATAATTTGTTCCGGAAGCGGGCTCATATTCCAAAACACTCGTAACCCAAAGCACATTTTCCCATAAGAAATAATGGAAACTCAAATTATTTGTTTTTACACAGCCCAAAAAAATAAATACATAAAAATAATTAATGCAAAATATAAAGTAAAAATAAAACGAATTAACCTGCATTTTACCTTTAAAAAAAGTAAAAAAAAATCCTGACAGATAAATGTTTCCATTTATGCGTGCAGGTGCTGTGTGTGTGTGTGTGTGTGTGTGTGTGTGTGTGTGTGTGTGTGTGTGTGTGTGTGTGTGTGTGTGTGTGTGTGTGTGTGTGTATAAAGCTAAAGTAAGATTCAGCCTGTCGTTATGTGTGCGGGCGCGTAATTTGACACCGTGCCGGTTCATACACAATCTCTCTCTCATCTATAGTGTGCACGGATGTTGATTATACCAGTAAGAGACTAAGACCCAGCTGGGGAGACGTTTACTCACAATTCCGCAGTGCAAGAGAGAAAAAAAACGTTGGCTCAGTTGTGATCACATGACGCTCGACAAGAAGCGCATGCTTGATACATGATTCTCGGTACTCATAAATTAAGATTGTTCGTTTTCTAAGTCAAAATGACTTACAATCCGAGGTTTCACTGGACCTAAATACTGAAACACCATATTTTTCCATCATTGTTTTTTCCACTGTTGACACAAGCAAATTCAAAACTGAAAATGCTCAAATTGTGAAAAATATTAGAACGATTAACCAAATAATGTGCTCATGTCTTGTCAACTATTTGCTAGCTATGCTGACAATGCTGATTGCTTCTATGTGAGATGTAGATCTTTTGAATATCAGACGCAAGTCTTGTATTTGTATCTCAGATTTGCATCTCATCTTTACACACTTGTTTTTTGTGCTATCACATATCCTACTAAACATCAGAGTAAGAAGAACAAATATTAACAATTTGTAAATAAAAAACCTTAATAGAAACAATAAATTTTAGACATATTTAATGTTATCAATGAATAAGACATTTTGAAATGTATTTATCTGTTATAAATACTTGCTTGATATACATTAAAAGCTCCAACACGCCTACAAGTAATGAAAGCAATATTATTAAATTCAATAAAATTTTATTTGTACAGTATAGCACTTTTAACAATTGTCACTGTCGCAAAGCAGCTTAACACAATCTAAAAAAAACTATGAAAATTTGGATAAAATGTGAAAAATGTGTATGAATCAAAATGATCAGCAAATAATGAAATAATAGCAAGTAATGTCATGCATCTGTCAGGGCTTTATTTATAGTGAATAAATAACATATGTTTTCCCAGTACTACTTAAACTTTTAAATGTTCTTTCAGTAAATATAGACTGTTTTAAAAGAGATTTTTTTAATGACTAAAGAAACTAAAGGAGCATATCTAGTAAATACATTTCTGACACTTACTGGGCTTTATTTATCAATCAAATTGTTTACAGTTGTTTTCAGAATACAAAGCAAACAAAAATGTCCACCTGATTTAGTACAAATTTCTCAGATTTTGAGTTCCTTTACATTCAATTTAAACTTGACGGTGATTTTAAGGAAAATGTCGTCATACCATTTGTTGACAGCTTTTTGTAGTCTTTGTTTAAAGCCATGCCTGCTCTACAGCGGATATTTACATTCTAGATATTACAGACTTTTGCACAGTACTGTACTGTATATTATTTGAAATTGATTAGCACATTTGGGCGTTATTCCCTATTTTTTCCTTTTAGGTATTAATATGATAATGTCCATGTGTCACAGTGCACACAGAATATATATATATTTCAACATTGCCCCCCCGCCCATCATTATTTATGATTAAGGAAGCAAGAACTTATTCAAAGATTTCTTCTTGTGGGAAGTGATCTGTTCAGAGAAAAAACACAGTGATACATCATTGTATACACTTAAATGTTTGCTCAAGAAATAAACTGGTACTTACACTACATGTATTCCACAGTTGTAGCCAGAGATCCTTTCAACTGTGAAACAAACAAATATCCAGACAACAGATTTATTTTAAAAACATAATTCAACAAAATTAAGTTTGATATTTGACTATTTTTGTACTCATACAAAATGTCTATTCATATAACTATTTTTGTTTAAAGTTATTCTAAGACTCAATTGTCTTATCAATATAGATTCAAATGTTTTTGAGGATTTAAGAATTTAAACATGTTAAATTCAAGAAACGTCATATGGTCAGTTTGTTTAATACCTACAGTACAGTAGCAATAATATAAAACATTTCATATTAGTGGTTCATGATTGCAATTACTCAAACAACTTTACAAAAATAACTTTACAAAATGCTTTTCATAACAAACCCCACTTAGATGTGATGTATGTAAAGTACAATTTTGAGACGAAAACAACACAATAACATCATTAGCATTGGGATTTCCAAACTTGTTTTGACTTGTCTTAGACATTTATTGCTCACTTTTCATAGCAGAGAAAATTCAGCTTCTCGTTGCAGTCTCGGTTCTCCCAGATGCTTGTTGGAGTCTTCAAAGCTCCACAGTGATAAGGCTGAGCTGGACATGATGGCAAGTAATCCTGGTTCACCGTTGACTCTCCACTCAGCCAAAACCAGTTTCCATCCATGAAGCGCAGGCCGGTCCACACATTGACTGTTTGGGTCAGCGCAATCTCTGTTTTTGCCTGAAGAACTTGTGTAGCATCAGGGAGAGAAGCCAAGCCAGTGTAGTTTGTGGTGCAGAATGAAAGTGCCTCTTCCCATGTCTTATTCTCTTTCACCAAAATCAAATGTCTATAACACAAAAAGGGAAAAGATTTCCAACAGTTTTCATTTTTCCATTTGCCTTGTACATAGTTTAATAAAACGCAGTCAACTTCCCCGTATAACAAAGTAAAAGATTTTGGATAGCCAGAAGACCATGACCAAAATAAAACTTCCTGTCCATTAGACCACTGCCAATTTGAGTTTTCCCATTTTCTGTACAACCCAATCCAAGCTGGACCATAATTATTGCCAAAAATGTTTACAAGTTGTTGCTGTTCCAATTGTGTTTTAAAGGAAGCCAAATCGATGTAGTATTTTTTGCAGTACGTTTGTGCATTATTCCAGGTGGCTCTGTCAGAATGATAAATATATTCCATTATTCTACTTTCAGCCAAATCACAACTTTCTACCATAAAGAAAATAAAAATTAATTTCAGCATCTCTGCTCTGTATTATCTGATTTCGCTCGATCTTCTCTCTCGTCTGTGCCGGCTTAGTACTAAGATTCGCACAAACACACACCTGATAATATAAACGTATGCAAAAGGAGGTTAAATTACACAAATAGTTTGGTAAAAAGAGAAAACATGCAGAATATTTGCTCAAAATCTTAGTGGCAAGAAAAAGCATGTAAACCTTTTGAAATGTCATGGTTTTCTGCATTAATTAGTTTTAAAAATATGATCTGATCTACATCTAAGTCAAGAATGTTGACAAACATAAAGTGCCCAAAATAATAACAAATAATAACACAAAAAAATTCTCATCTTCCATTATTCATAATTATAGTATTTACTGAGAACAACCATAAAAACTTTATCATGCTAGTGAAAAAAAAGTAAATCCTTAAGATAATGACCTCAAAAAAGCTAATTAAAGTCAGGTATAAGCATACCTGGAATCTTGTTTAGAGAATGAGTTTGAAAGGTGTGGACTAGAGTTACTTTGACTGATAGAAATCACCTAAACTTTTTGAGTTTGCTCTGCACAAAGAAAACAGGCTAATGTGAGCCATACTCAACATAAAAAGCTTTCAAATAATCTATCATCAATATTTTTATTTAAATAAAGCTGGAAAGGGTTACAAAGTGATTTCAAAGACTAAAGAAATTCGCCAGTCTACCAGTCTAGTTGAGACACTTTGGTACTGTGGCTACTCTACTAAAAAGTGGTTGCCCAGTAAAAGTGACCCAAAAAGCACAATAACACAAAGCCCAAAGTTTTTTTAAGGCATCATTGAAACTTGCTAACATGTGTCCATAAGTCTACAGTGCATAAAACATTTAACATTTAATGTGTCCACAGCAGGCCACCACAAAGGAAGCAGCTGCTTACTAAAAAGAACATTGCTGCTCGCCCAAAGTTTGTAAAAGACCCTTCTACTGTGGTATTGGCAAAATGTATTGTAGAATGATTAAACTAAGATTGAACTATTTGAAAAGAACCCGCCCTGCATATCATCATAAAAACATCATTTCACCAAAAGCCAAAAGGTGTTGTGTCCTTGAAGAGCTGCCATAGCTGTTAAAGCAGGCGCAGTATATGTGTAAATATACCGGTAGAGCTAGAAGTAGCATGACAACATGACTGTTGGAGTTAGCACTGAAGTATAATTAATAAAGAGATTATCTTTAAGCAAATCTTGTGTGTTTAATAAAGAACCCACAACACAAAATATGACACCATCGGTAAAGAATGGTAGAGGAAACAATATGATTAGGGTCTGCTTTGCTGCATCAGGGCCTGGTCAGCTTGCGGTCATTGAAGGGAAGATGAATATCCAAGCGTATCAAAATTTCTTTTTCAGGATAAAAAAAATGTCTGTACATCAAAACAGGACAATTACCTAAAACTTCGGAGCAAGTCCACAACAGATTGGCTTCAGAAAAACAAAATCCACCAAGTCAGAGCCCAGACCTTAACCTACAGTAAAAAGGGATCCTTAATCCTTAACAATTAAAAAGGCCGGATCTGTGCTAGCCATGGAGCTTGACTCTGTGGATGTAGTAGCAAAGAGGAGGATTCTATCCGAAGTACAATCCATTTTGATCAATCCTTCTCACCCGCTACACAGTGTCTTCGCTGAACAGAGGAGCAGTTTCAGCCAGAGCCTGATTACTATCAAGTGTTCCACAGAGCGCCACAGGAGATCCTTTCTTCCAACGGCCATAAAAGTTTACAACTCTTCTCTGTAACTCATACACACATGTGGATTTTTCACTAACTGTTACACAACAGGACATTATCACTTACCATATTAATAATATTGATTACTGCCTACTTTCCAATAAAATATGTAATACAAGATTACATATAATAATACAATATACTAGACTACTGTGCAATACTTACAAGTGGCCTTGAGTCATATTCTAATGGTACTTACTGTGTTAGGAACTTTTTTTAAAGATTATTATTATTATTATTATTCTTTATTACCTTTTCTTAGTTAACAACTGTGAGCACCTGTAACCGAGCATAAGCAATTTTCCTCTGGGATTAATAAAGTTATTTGAATCTTGAAATCAAAAGAGAGTCATATATATGAGATATAACAGGGCTAAAGCAGTTTCACCAGAAAGAACTGCCTAAAATGTCCCTTGAATGATGTACTGTACAGGTCTGATTCACAGCTACGGGAAGTGCCTGGTTGAGGTTATTGCTGCCAATCAGTTATTAATTACTTTTTCCACTATAATTTTGAATGTTGAATGAGTGTGTTCGATAAAGACATAAAATATCAATATTTCTTTTTTTGTGTGTGTTATTATTTTAGGCACATTATATTTGTCAATACTTTAGACAATAATCTTGAACAAGATCAGATTACATTTAATAAAAAAATTAATAAAAAAAAAAACATGAAATTCCAAAAGGTTTACATACTTTTTCTTGCCACTGTATTCAAATTAAAGGGTACAATCAGTTTATATACAGTTTATTACTGTATGACCCCTTTCAATGTTTAACATAAAAAAAAAAACCTATAGTACTATAAAAAGTATAATTTCTGGAAGCGTAGACAACAGCAAGAATTAGGAATACTGATACTGACAGTACCACTGTTGTCTCATGCACTGTAAAAAATGGTAAAAACAGTAATGTACAGTACTGTTTTTCATTAAATCAGTAATATGCTGTAAAAAAAAAAAATGTATTCTGGGAAATATTTCGCACTTTTTCACAGTAGTCTTCTGTATTTATTTAATATGATTATCTTCTGTAATTTGCAATGCATCGTGGTCTAGTCTTATTTGCTCATGTTTTAAATAATGGTACATTTCAGTATTTTTTGGAAACTGATTGGAGTGTATAAGTGCAAAGCTGATTAAATCTCATTACTGTTTTATTGATTAAGTCATTTGTTTTGTGTTATTACCTTAAAAATTACTTTTAGAAGCAGCCATTTAAAAGATCATTTTCATTCAAGTACATGTGAACTTGCTGCAAACGTCATTACTTATTTATAAAGTTTTTATTCTAAAGAGGTATCTGTACGGTAATTTAAACTTTTTTCTTTATTTTCTTGACAGTATTTTATTCATAAAGTTTATCTTACCAGAAGCAATGCATGAAGTTTATGCTTAGCAAGCTTTTGAGTTTGTGAAAATGTTTAGAACTTACTTCAGTGCTGACATGTGAGTAACTCGATTATTTATATTTTCATGGATTTTGCTCTCACCAAGCCTTATTACATTGTTTTAAATGTTAAATAATGTTCATTGTTTTAGGTGTTTACCCCTTATTCTTACTGGAGATAATTTTGTTGGCTTTTGTTTAAAATGTGAATAAGCACATTGTCTTTGTGTATAAAAATATAAACACAAATTTAATTTACAAGTTTAAAAGTTTAGATGCAAAGATTTGTACAGGTTGTATAAAAAACTTCTAATTACAACTATGCTGTCATCCCAAAATCATGAGATTTAATTTTACCTTTTCTTAGAATTGATCAAATATTGCATGGTAAAAGTTTACTTCTAATTTACTTACTATATAAATATAATTTATTTACAATTATATAGTTATATGGTTATATACTATTATTTCTGCTAAGTTAAGCATATAGTTAATGATTTTTAATTATACTTGATTTTTTTGGGGGGGCTAACCTGAAAATTTCATAAAAGTTGTTATGCAAATTTTGTTAATGTTAGAAATAGGTTGAGACATGTTTCTATTAGACAATGCTGTGTGAATATCACCTTACTATTTGAGTTGTTATCGTTGCTTGATAATTCTAGAGAAACTTTCTGCTTACTGTTTTTTTTGCAGTGGTACTCTGGAATAAACCTGGAGAGAAACAATGAGCCAAGGAGTGTTTACAGGTACTGTGCATGTGTCTCCTCACAGGACCCGTAGAAAGTAAATAGCAAAATGTTACTTGTACTGTATTGTTTAATTATAACTTGTATTGTTATTATTACTGAACATTTTTTACAATTTGAAATGCTTGTAATGTTTTAACAAGTTTTTATGTGTTGCCTTGGTTTGAGCAGCTGTAATTATGCAATTTAATGCAAAAAAATTGCCATGATTTATTTATTTATTTATTTATTTTTGCTAAAATTTTTTAGTTTAAATGTAACAAGTAACCTCTGATATGTATTTAGGAATTATTAATGGCTATTGTTTTAATTTTTTTAATAAAAAAAAATTTTTACCTAAATTTTTTCTGTGTCATTCCTTGGGTCATTTTCTTACTCTACCTTTTAATAAAAGTTTTTAATTTATATAATTGTTGATGTTTTTATTGTATATTTTATATATATTTACAGAGTAATACTTTTCTACCTTTATTTGGAATTTTTAATATAATAAAATTTATATTGAGGATTTTTTGTTTTTAACTCAAAGTTAAAAACATATTTTATTATCAAATATACCCTTGTTTAATAAACAGAAAATAAAAGGTAAACTGAAATAATCAGTTATGCATTTTTTTTTCCAGAACATTGCTGTAAAATAAAAACTGGATGTATACTTTAAATTAACAGTAGCTTGCTAATTTGTAAACAATACAAAAAATACTGTCTTTTATGTTGACAGTAGTAAACTGTAAATTTATTTAACAGTATGAGTACTGTTAAATTACAGCAGATTGCTGGCGTCTGTGCTGCCATTAACAGTGTTATTTAACAGGATTTTTTTTTTATTGTGTGCCTTTAGAAATCTCTGTCAGAACTTTAGTATATTTGATGTAACATTAGAGGTCCTGGCAGAAGAAAAAGCTTAACGTTTTGACATTTTAGTTCACCATTCCTATACTGTAAATTACACTAAAATTGATTTTTTTCAAAAAGCTTTGATAACAATTATTTATCTAGATCATAGGTTCCCAGCCCTTTTCCTAGCCCTGCTATGCATATTTTTGTTTTCCATGTACACCTGCTACAAATAAGAAATGGATATTATTTAGCTGATCCATTTTACAGTAGCTTTTGATTGTAGGTTTATGTAGTGGTCTTAGAAAAAAAAACTTTTTTTGTACTTTTGTTATTTACACAGCCTTGCAAATATACTCACACACTGAACACTGGAAGTATTGGAAAACCAAGGCCAATTATTTTATTTTTGTGATACAATAAAGACATTTGAGTATGAGTTTAAAAGTTAAATATGAAACGAGAGATCAAACTTTTTGGGCAAATTGAAGAGA
This sequence comes from Clarias gariepinus, assembly GCF_024256425.1. Classification (NCBI taxonomy): domain Eukaryota; kingdom Metazoa; phylum Chordata; class Actinopteri; order Siluriformes; family Clariidae; genus Clarias; species Clarias gariepinus. The sequence continues at coordinate 35,893,017 of NC_071106.1, forward strand.
CTGTCCCAGATAATCAGCAGTTTTAGTTGGTCCAGATTAATTGATTATGTCATATTGTGTCTGCATGATCATGTATTAAAATTAAGCTTTTGCAAAAAAAAAAAAAAAAGATTACAACCATGTATTTTTGTGAAAAAAAACGTTTTTATTTGATTTACAGGGGTGTTAAAAGGCTCTAGTTTAATATTTATTATTATTTCAGTCATATCAGTGTGATTTGGCAAAAAAAAAAATCCAACATGAATCCATACTGTATTTTTGTCATAGTTGTGATGGGAGAATTTGGGCTTTATAAATCATTGGGTTTTCCTCAATTTTGTGTCACAAATACTTAAAGCTTAGAAGGGTTTATTTCAGGAGGCACAGTGGCATCTGGTGGCTTACAGGAATTAAAGCAGCCATTTACCGAATCACTGCCATGCTTCACTAAATGGATAGGTTAAATCACTTATATGACTGCAATAAAATACAAAACCATTTTTTCATTTCATTTACACTTAAGTGGCAGTAAATGTTTAATACACAGTATACTGAGTAATATATATTACTATATATTAATATATACTGTATATGTATAACAGAAATATGCTATATAGTCTTAATATAATATGTTAGTGTTATTGTAGTGAATCTTATTGGCAGCACATTAAAACACATGACATGGTTTTATATTTTGCAGTTCATAAGTGCACAAGTTACAGCAATTAATTTTTGTTGTTATTTTTCTTCTTCAAGAGAAAATTACTTACTGCTTTACCCTTCTATACAGCTGACATTTAAACCTTTGTATTTGTCAAAAAGTAATCATAGCAAAAGCCGTTTATAGTTTTATAGTATAATATATATTTACTGTAATATATATTTATAGTATGTATTATGAGTACATTAATACAAAATTTACATTACATTCACATATGCAACTTTATTGTTTTATAGGTTTACATGCTCATAATTATACCAAGTAACAGATGGTAAATTAATTGCAATCTAAAAAAGATTAATCATATAATGTACTCATGTCCTGATTTTTTGTCAGCTCTTTGCTAAGTTGGAAATCTAGCTTATTACTCATGCCACTGTCTGTATGTCAAAAGAAGGAAATTTGCATATCAGACACAGGTTTGCATCTTAGACACACTTTCAAAACTGAAACTTTTCTTTTTTTTCTTACTCACCTTTTATTGAAAATCAATGCAATAAGAATGTTCTTTACCTCCTTTGTAAAAATACCTTGTTGTACTCATGCGTGTATGCTGATCAATATCAATCACTTGCAAAATGCATACATTCCACACCTTATTCACAATAATTGACACCGAGTGATTAAAACTTAATTGTGTGATTCTTAAATCAATGTGCAACCTGCAGATTATATTTTGAAGTTGACCAATCCAGGTTTGTGTTACTTACTTGGAAATTATAGACACCCAAGAGCACAAGGATGTGGGGACATGAGGGATTTTTATTATTTTTTTTTTATTACCACAACATTTCTTCTGCAAATGATCCTAAAAATCCTATCTAGCTTAAATGAAGGTCTTTAAAATTTAAGGAAGAATCTACAGATATATACACAGAGAGAGAGAGAGAGAGAGAGAGAGAGAGAAAGAGAGAGAAAAGAGGGAGTGAGAGAAATTAAATATACTGTAATCTGATATTAAATACCACAACATAAAATAATATTAAACAGATAGCCCCATTTTTCTGTTCAATATTAGTACTATGTTTATAACTATATTGAAAGTCAGTAGTGATCTATTTTTCTACCCTACCCTTTACCAGTAACCCCCGTATTTTTGTTAAAGCCTAACATTCCAGTGCAATCATATTTAAACTATTAATGAATAAAGAAACCCGAACATACGATACACCTTATTCAGTAAAATTGAAAGCATTGTGTCATGAGTGTAATGTCCTTTTAGGAGATTTCTTCTTGTAAAAAGTCATCTGTTCAGAGAGAGAACACAGTGATATGTCATTGTATGCAACTTTATTTAATTTTTCAAGGACATAAACCGCCACTCACATGTAATCCAGAAGTGAAACCAGAGGCCCTTTAACTGTTAAAACAAACACATGAGCTAATAAATTACTGGTTATATAGCAGAGTTACGTTATAAACACAATTTTGTTAAATATTATCTCATTATATTTGCCTATTTTAGCTAGATATTTATTACTTTAACTAGTTATGTTTTTTTCTTTTTATTTTAAATTATCATTACACCAAAATATTTATAACATCAATAACATTTGGCTAGGCCTATTTAAAGATTTAATTAAAGCTTTTTAATTAAGGAAACCAGTCTGATAATCACATCATTCAATTAAAACATCTGATAATACTGGTTAATGATTACCCTTATTGCAACTTTACAATTAATTTTTACAGAATTGGCTATTCTTCACAAACCCCACTTAGATGGAATGGATGGAATGTACAGTTTTAAGACAAAAACAATCCAGTGATGCCATTAGGATTAACATCCTGAAGTGATTACTCACTTCTTAAAGCAAAGGAAATTTAGCTTCTCATTGCAGTCTCGATTCTCCCAGGCCATTGAGGAGTTGAAAGCACCACAGTGATAAGGCTGAGCTGGACATGGTGGCAGGGAAAGAAAGTTCTCTGTTGACTCTCCATTCAGCCAAAACCAGTGTCCATCCATGAAGTGCAGGCCAATCCACACATTGACTGTTTGGGTCAATGCAATCTCCGTTTGTGCCTGTAGCACTGATGTGGCATCGGGCAGAAAAGCTAAGCCGGTATAGTTTGTAGTGCAGAACCGAAGAGCCTCCTCCCATGTTTTATTCTCATTCACCAAAATCAAATGTCTATAACAATAGAAGGGATAAGTTGCCCCACAGTTATCATTTCTTCAATGTCCATAGTTTGAATAAGCACAGTCAAATGACATATATCCATTGAAAGTGTAAAAACCTGATCGAGGAAACAAGTTATACCATGGTAGGAAAAAAACTGACTGTCCATTAGACCACTGCCAGTTTGAGTTTTCATCGTTTCTACCCAACCCAATCCAAAACGGGCCATAATTGTTGCCAAAAATGTTTACAAGTCGTTGATGTTCCTCGGTCGTATTGAAGGAAGGCAGATCACTGTAGGTTTTTCTACAGTACTGCTGAGCATTTGCCCAGGTTGCACTGTCAGGATGGTAAATATATTCTATTATTTTACCTTCAACCAAGCCATAACTTTCTAACATGAAGAAAATAAAAATTAATTCCATAATTGCTGCTCTAGATGATCTAAGTCTTGTCGGCCGTTCCTGTAGTCTGTGCTGACACAGTGCTAATTCACACTCCTTTCAAACACACACCTCATAATATAAACATATGCAAAAAGAGAGAAAATTACATAGATAGCTTGCAAAGGAAAGAAAATGCAATGGATTGGCACCCTGTCCAGGGTGTACCCTGTCTTGTGTCTTGAATAGGCTCCAGGCTCTTTTTTGTTTATATATACAGAATATAAAAAATTTAATTAATAAAATTGCTAGCTACATTACACTTTGACCACTCTTATTTGTTTTTGTAAGTGCAGTCTCATAATGTTGGGTGTAACACGTTAGAGTACTTGGATTACTCTTTTGATGTAACGTGTAATCTCACGTGTTAGGTCCGCCATTTAAGTGCTCAGTTAATTAGTTATTTTGTTTAAAAATGTAATCCGTTATTCAGACAATTTATGTTATCTGTGAGCCAGACAGCAATCATTCCCAATCTGTGTGTGTGTATGTGTGTGTGTGTAAAAGTCGTCCTACAAGCCCCGCCCCCGATAACCTGCCCCCCTCTGTTATTCCTGCTGTTATACCCCTATCTCACCTTTCCAGTTGGTGAGATAGGGGGAAAGATGGAAACCTAATCACAGCGCCAAAACTCGCGTTGAATCATGATAAACTGTACTTACGGCCACCACGCGAGACCGCATAGGTAAGATTAGTAGTTAACAGATTATGGGCCAAACTTCATGATGATGTAGAATAATTATAAAGGTCTTCACTAAAACAACATGCGTGAGGAATCACAAAGAAGTTTTTAATGGAAAACTACTCCAACTAGTTACTTTTATTAGAAAGTAATGCTGTAATGTAACTAATTACTTTTTAAAGACAGTAATTTTGTACTGTAATTAGTTACTTTAAAAATAAATGTCCCCAACACTGCTCATAATATAGAATTATTGTAAAATTCTAAACATTCAGTATTCATTATATCAATAATATATGGAACTGTATTATGAGTGGCTGCCAAACAAAAGGACTTCCCCTTGCTCTGACCTTCCTGTCTAGTGAGAGGTGAGGTGTTTCAGGAAAATACGTGGTATATGAGTTTGCATTCACGCAGCGGCAAACATGACTTGCATTGTTTACATGCTCACTGCATATCTTAGGGACAGCCGGGAGAGTTAAACGTGACATTTACCATGTGGCGCATCTGAGCCAAAACATCCCTTACCTTTCGGTTTGCAAGTCAAACTATAGCATATTTAGAGATTTTATGCACAGTAACAAGCTCTTGAAAACTCGTGAAACTTTTTGCTGTTGTCATGTTTGTTGTCATGAGCTGCATCGCTGATGTAAACAGAAAAAAATTTTATTTAAAAGCTGCCTTTAGAAATCTCTATTTGATCTTCACTATGTTTAACGTATGTACCATTAAAATTCCTTTGTGGGACATGAAGTACAGCCTTTTTCACATTTTCAACATTTCTACAATATATTTATAGGATATATTTAATGTTTCATGACAAATATATATCTAGATTACAGGTTCTCAGCCCTGGGCTACCACTGCCATGCACATTATAATGTTTTTTTCTGCACTAGCATACGCACTACAAATAAGAAAGCTTCGCAGATAAATGTTTGTAATAGCTTTTGATTGTAGGCTTAAAAATAAGTTAATTCTTATTCTTTCTTTCTTATTTCTTTCTCTCCCTTGCATATTTACTTAATCACAGAACACATTTTGTAGCATTACAACTTGTAGGTAAAATAGGCTTAATACAGGATTTCTACAATTTCATTTATACTATTTTGAATGTCAAATTTGCCATTTTGAATGCTGCCTAGAAAGAGTACAACAGATGCAGTATTTTCTTTAAAGATGCTGATGGCAAAGTACAGAGAAGGTAATAAAGAGTTGCATTGTGTCTTTGTATATTTGGAGAAAGTGTATGACAGGGTGCCAAGAGAAGTGCTGTGGTATTGTATAAGGAAGTCTGGAGTGGCAGAGAAGTATGTTAGATTGGTGCAGGACAGGCATGAAAGCTGCAAGACAGTGGTGAGATGTGCTGTAGGTGTAGGTCTGAGCCCCTACTTGTTTGCTGTTGTGATGGACAGGATGACAGATGAGATTAGACAGGGGTCTCCATGGACTATAATGTTTGCAGATGCGCTTTGTAGCAAGAAGAAGGAACAGGTGGAGGAAAATCTAGAAAGGTGGAGGTATGCTATGGAAAGCAGAAGAATTAAGGTATCTGTAACAAGACAGAATACATGTGCGTAAATAAAAAGACCCAAGTGGAACGGAGAGGCTATGGGGAACAGAGGTAAAGAAGGTACAGGACTTTATGTACTTTTGGTGAACAATCTAGAGCAATGGAGAATGTGAAAAGGAGATGAAGAGGCCTGTACAGGCAGGCTGGAATGGGTGGAGAAAAGTGTCAGGTGTGTTGTGTGATAGATTATCAGCAAGAATGAAAGGAAAGGTGTAAAAGACAGAGATGAGACCAGCGATGCTCTACGGCTAAGAGACAGTGGTCAGAGTTGAAGGTAACAGAGATGAAGATAACATGAAGATGTTGAGGTTCTCTTTGGGGGTGACAAGGATGGATAGGATCAAGAATGAATCCATCATGTTAGATGTCCATCAACCCATGTTAGATGTTTTATAAATAAAGTCAGAGAGGCCAGATTTAGGTGGTTTGGGCATGTTCAGAGAAGAGATTGTAAGCATATTGGTAGAAGGATGCAGGAGAAACCAAAATAAAGAAGATTGGATGCAGTGAGAGAGGACATGAAGTTAGTTGGTGTGAGAAAGAGGATCCAGAGGATAGGGTTAGATGGAGGCAGATGATTCACTGTGGCGACCCCTAAGAGGGAACAGCCAATGACAAAGAAGAAATCTACAGTTCCATCTAAAAATATTTGAATGCCAAGGCCAGTCCTTTTGTTTAAGCAACACAATAAAAACATTTGAATTTAAAATCAAAAACAAAAAAGTAACATACTGTAGATCACAATAATATGTAAACTTAAAGTTTGAGCTCAACATTATCTAAAGCTGTTGACCGGTACCTGCAGGATTATATATATATATATATATATATATATATATATATATATTGTAGCGTTTTTACGCCGGGAAGAATGCTGGAGAGACGAGTGAGCTTATTTGCTACCCAATGCAATGGCTGGGAGTACTTTATTAAGCACACAGTATGTAAGGCATGAGCAGCACCTTCACTCAGGAGCCTACATCCAATTCAGCACTAGCTTGAACTGGAGCACATTTCACACGTCACACACCTCAACACACACACAACAGGGCCGAAGTCACTAACCAAAACACCTTTCCCCATCATGGTGAACACACCGACATTCCCGCAAAGCATGCTGGTCGTCAGCCGCCGCCCCGCCCACGCCACACTGCCCCCACCCGAGCTGTGACCGCAGAGTTCGATGTTTCATCGGCGTGCGGCTGGTAAGGCGCAAGACGGTCCCGGTGGAGCAAAACTCGTACCCGCCCCGCCAACCGCACCCGGTAGATGACATCGGAGAGCCGAGCTATTACCGCACAGGGGCCCACCCAGTGAGACACACGCCCGGCCGAGAGCCCCCTCCTTCTCCTTCCGGAGGAACACACCCACACCTGCTCGCCAGCAGCAAAATCTCGCCCCTGGCTGTGAGTGTCCACGCCCATTCGCCCCGTAGGTGCCCCCACCTGAAAGTCTTGCAGCGGTGCCCGCGAGCGCTGAGTGGGGCCCTTCTGCCTGGCGATGAGCGGTTCAAAGTTCAGCTGTGAGACCGGCGAGACCGGCGGAGCGACTGCGGGTGACGCTCTGGGAGACGCAGTAAGACGGCTGCATGCTGGCTCGGACGGCTGATCACCACCGGAGGACCTGGAGGACTACACGGGGGGAACGTCCTGCGTCGAGGGTTCTACGTCGCGACGGCGCTCCACTTGCTCGCAGTACCGGCCACGCGCTTTGCTGCCCGGCCGGCGAGGTAAAAAACGCCGGTGTTAGCGCGCAGATTTCCCGCTCGGTCTGCTACCGGAAGTTCCGCCCCCCGGGTGTGTGCTGCTAACCTGTCCGGCTGTGGTTTGGGTCCGAGCAACCTGGCTACCCCGAAGTTACCACGCAGAGTTCCGCTGGACAAATTCAGCAGCGCACCCCATCTCTCCAAAATATCCAACCCCAAAACGCAGTCCTCCTCGACGTCCCCCACAACGAACCCGTGGGAATAAGTTCGTCCACCCACCTGGACTCGCACTGTGCGACACGCCCTTACCTTCACGTAGCCCCCAGCAACGGTGCAGATGCTGAAGGCAGGATCAGGCCGTCCGCAAACACGCTTGCTTTGCCCCAGTAATCCAGAGCGCAGCAGCGAAACAGTGGAGCCGGTGTCCACGAGCGCCCGCAGTAAGACGCCATCCAGCACACAGTCGATGTAGAGCCCAGCGCGGCTTACCACGCGTCCTCCCGGCGCTAGTCTAGCGGCTGCTGGTGTACGCTGTCCCGTGCCTCGGCCTCGCCGCGAAATGTCGGGGAGTTGCTCGTTGCCTAGCCGCGACGGGTAGCCCTGTCCCCGGCTAGGTTCACGAACGGAGCGCCACCGAGCTGCAGGCGGTCGCTCGGCTCTTCCGCCGTGATGTACCGCCGATATGGGCTCAGCGCGCTCGGCCTCGCGCAGCGGCAGGTCGCTTTGCCGGCTAACGGCGCGCGGAGCTGTCTCTTGCTCCGGCGCTTGCGCTGCGCCAGCCTCCGCCCCGAGATCCAGCGCCGGGATTTTCACCTCGCTGCTCCGCGTTGGTTGCCGTGGTGTGCTCGCTTTAGCGCCGTCGGGAAAGCGCTTCTTCTTCGCGAGTAGTCGCTCCGCTACTCGGCGGCCCGCTTGGATTTTCAGTAGGTCTTCCGTTGTCTGCTCGAACCCGTTACTCTCCATCCCACTTCTGACACCAATGTAGGGTTTTTTACGCCGGGAAGAATACTGGAGAGACGAGTGAGCTCATTTGCTACCCAATGCAATGGCTGGGAGTACTTTATTAAGCACACAGTATGTAAGGCATGAGCAGCACCTTCACTCAGGAGCCTACATCCAATTCAGCACTAGCTTGAACTGGAGCACATTTCACACGTCACACACCTCAACACACACACAACAGGGCCGAAGTCACTAACCAAAACACCTTTCCCCATCATGGTGAACACACCGACATTCCCGCAAAGCATGCTGGTCGTCAGCCGCCGCCCCGCCCACGCCACAATATATATATATATATATATATATATATATATATATGAGAACTTACAGGGGTGTTAAAAGGCTCAAATATCTTTTTTTTTTATGTACTACTCGCACGGGATAAGTATTATCTGGAGACCTCGTGTGATTTAGAAATTACCCCTTTACAGAATAAGCGAAGCCTGCAATTTTACTGACTTATCTCCCGGATATTCAGTTTATATCCCCTGGATCATTACCATCTCACCGGGTTAAAATCTAATAGCTTGAGCTGTACGCTTGATTTATCTGTAACACATTAACCTTGGATTATGACATAAACTCCCTGACTTAATTGTGAGAAATATAGCATGAACAGCGCATTTACCCGAGACCCACATTTCAGCCCATGCATGAACTGGGGCATATTCAACAGTTCATACACACAACATCGCCGAAGCCACTAACTTAAACCAACTAAACTTTTAAAGAAAAAAAAAATCCAGGAAAAAAAATGTGAGGCAAAAAATTTAAAAATGCAAGATACAAAAATGCAAGGCCAAAAAAAAAACAACAACAACAAAAAAAAAAAGCTTATTTTTTTTTTTACTATCCATATCATGTTAGGCTATATATATATATATATATATATATATATATATATTTTTTTTTTTTTTTTTTTGACTCTTCAGCGTTGATGATTTAGTCTAGCAGGTGGCAGCAATGCTCCTAAAAGCTTGATCCTTGTCCGTGTAATATCGATCCAGTCCAGCCGGGGTCAGTAATGCGCCTAAATGCTGGCTGCCAACCGCTAAAAAATAAAAGAAGAAGACGCTTACGCCGGGGGGGGGTAATACTCAGATATTGTTAAACAGGCATGGAGAGAATTACTGTGTAGAATTCTGAGTCGCTGAGTTTTACTTTCAGCTTGGCCTAAAATATAAAGACATTCAGTATGTACTCGGAGCTTGCCCTTTCCGTATTTTGGCGCCAGAAATATGAGTCACATGGTCTCGATTTCTTTTCCAGAAAAAAGATGCAAAGCTTTGAAGGGTTTATTTCAGGAGGCACAGCGCTATCTAGTGCTTTGAAGAAATTAAAGAACCACTCACTAAAGTATTTTCATGCCTCACATCAATTATATGATTGCAAAAAAAAAAAGTAATACATTTTGTGTTGATGTAAAAAAAACATTTGTCATTTACACCAGCAGCAGTAAAAGCAAAGAGCTTTTAGTCAAAGAGTTATGAATATAAAGTGGGCAAAATAGGGAGAGCCTAAACACACCGTGCATGTACTATTTTACACAGTAGTAAAGCTAGTTTTATATTGGGACAATTGCAACAATTTTCTCCTTTTTAAAAAAAATTCTGAATCTAATCACTCAGACAAACAACTCTGCATTTTATAGTAATAGACATTTTAAAAAGTTCATGACTTAGACAACTACTGTAAGTAAAATTCTACAAGAATTAAAGTAGTCTGTTTCACAGGGTTTCTTTTAAACACATTTGAAGTGTTAAACTACCATATGTATACAGGACTTTATTATTTTAAATAGAATGTATCATTTACTGGAGATAATTGTTAATGCATGTTTTTAAATGAGTGATCAACCATACAAACACATTGTGCCTCAACAAAAGTAGAGTTAACCTTAGCAAATATAGCAAACTGCAGTACATAATATGGTGTAATTATTATTTTTCCTGAAAATAAATAGAAATTAAATGCAATTGTGATAAGTTCTATCTACTATCTAGTAACAATTTAAATATAAATTAAGTTAGTTTCAATGTTTTGTTGCACTAAATTGTAAAATATTTTTACAATTTAATTTAAGATTTTGAGTAGGTATAACTTGTTAAGTAGGTATATCTTGCTAGATGAAATGAGGATTGAGTAACCTTCCTGGGCCCAGTTTTTCAAAAGTAATCCACTAGGATTTTGGATAAAGGATTGGATCAAATCTTGAAAATGGGTTTTTCAAAAGAAAAAATGGATTACATAATCGGATTATATCACGTAATCCAATCCTGGTTTTGATCCGGATCAAACCTTTAGTTTGGGTTTTTCAGAACTTTTCTTGTAGGATTTGGATCACGTTGATCCAAAAAATCTGGATTAAACTGATCCCATCAGAAGGGTGGATTTAGCGTGGATTTCATGCCCAAAATGTAATGAAAACTTAAAAAATGTATCAAATAATACTATATTTGGATCATGCAGTATCTTACAAGATATCCTATTTATTCATAAGGTTTTAATTTTAGTTGTTCATCTGTCAGGCTACAGTGATTAGGTAAGCTTTAATGTATTTAGCCCTTCAGTATAGGCCTACAGCAAAGTAGAAAGAGTTTGGCCTCATAAAATAATCCCCCAAACAGCTGTCAAAATTGACCAAAAACAAAAAAATGTATTCTGTCACTAATTGATATATATATTCAATATCACAATCTATTACAACTGATTAGTTTTGGCTTGTGTTCAATTGAGGCAATTGGACCCAAGGCCTATAAATGATGAACAATGTTCACTATAGAAAAGCAACGGAACCATGGACTCAAGAAGCTGTAACTTCACTGCTGCTGAAACCAATGCACTACTAGAGGGTGTTCAGTGCCATTATGGAACAATAGTGGGAAGTTTTAATTCTGCTAAGGATACCAACAAAAAGAAACATGATGTTTGGATTTTAATCACAGAAAATGTAAATGCCATAGGGTCTGGCCAGAGGAGGACCACAGACCAAATCAAATTGCGGTGGAAGAATCTTAAAGCCAGGGCAACAAAGGACTATGCTGAAGCCAAAAACCCACAAACAGGTAACAAGCCCTTTAAGAGGGGAGATTACACAGATGTGGTCCTCGACATCATTGGAGGTGAGAAGTAGCAAGCTCTCCATGGTATTCAAGGTGTTGTAGGAGATGCCGAGCCTTGGATTGAGGAGGAGGAGGAGGAGGAGAAGAATCTGCCAGTTCCTCCTGAGGCTGAACCAGAGAGTGTATTTAAATTGAATCTCAGCTCTGTTCCTGAGGAAGAAGCTGGATCCTCATTGGTTGAGCCAGTGGTAGTTGCCACAGGATCTCAGAGGAAAGGCTTAAAGCGCCCTTCTTCAAAGATGATGATTACAGGGCACTTTTTTAAAAAGAGACTGAAAAGGCAGAAGCACAGCTTCGTCTGGCAGAGGAACAGCTGACTCTGACCAAACTGCAGCAAACCAAGGCCAGACTTGAGATCCGCCTCCTAAAGGCTACGCTCAGACAAGCTGGTCTCTCCACATCAGATGAGGAAGTCTGAAATTATTGTGGAGTATTTGACATTAAGTCTTTTTTTTTTTTCAATCCATCTATATTTGAAACTTGTTATAAATATCCTTAATGTACAGTGTTTGTGTTGTAGGTCTCAAATGAGCGGACTGCTGGAAGAGGATGGGGTGTTTTTTTTTAGGTTTTTTTTTTTAAATGTGTGTGTTTTCATTTCGAATAAAAATAAACTTATATTGACCCCACACTGGCTACTCTTTTTGTTGCTCTTTACATATCTATAGTAATACATTGTGATTTCCTATCCTGTTTGAGCACTGGTTATCCAGATTTGGTGATCCTGAAAAGTTCCTATCCGGATTGATCCAATCTGATGTTGCTTTGAAAAACTGGCTCAAAAGTAAGATGGATTACGTGATCACGGATCGCAAAAAAAAGGATTACTAAATCCAGATAAATTTTATCCGGATTAAACCTTTTGAAAAACCGGGCCCTGGATATAAAACATAAAAAAAAATTATGATTCACACAACACTCACTTGCCACTGCATTAGCTACACCTGTTCAACTGTCCATTAACATAGCTACAGGATGCTCGTAGGTGGAAAGCAGGTTTATATTTTATCATAAGTATATCACAAATTAATATATTAATATTATCATATTATACATTTACATCCTCATTATAGGTATGCCAAATGCCAGATGGTAAGTTGGACCTGAGAAATATTAAGCTTCTTTGTCAACTATTTGCTAATCTAGGCCTAAATTTAGCTGATTTATCATGCCACTTTGCATATCAGGCACAAGTTTGCATCTCAGACACACTTTCAAATATTTTTGTACACTTTATTTTTCCACTACTTACTGAAAATGAATGTGAAAAGAACAATTATCACCTCCTTTGTAAATGCCGTTAATAGTACCCCTAAAACTGAGATATATTTGGAGGTTAGCAATGATTAAAAACCATGCCTTACTTTTTGAAATGTATTAACAGTATTTATAAATGAAAATGTACAATAAATGCTCCAGTGGATCCACACATAAGCAATTAATAGGCTGTCAGTTATTTCAGTGAATATAAGAATGTTTTTACACAAACTTTAATTTATTTTTCCATCAAGTATAAATAGGTTTAGAACAGATTGTTTTTACTATAACTAAAGCACTGCTTAACTGCAGTAAAAACAGAAGAAATATAAACTTTTTTTCATCAGCCAATTTCTTGTCTAAATGATCCTAAAAACAATTTCCAATAAATCTGTTTCTATGCAACTAGATAATGAATCTATCTATCTATCTATCTATCTATCTATCTATCTATCTATCTATCTAACTATCTATCTATCCATCCACCCATCCATCCATCCATCGGATTATATAAGAGGTAATGATGTGCTTTGTATATCTAACATGACTATAGTGTCTTGCATTTAAAATTCTACCTTTCACCTACAAAAACTACTTAATCTTTCCCCAAGCCTGATACTTCAATTATTTCTGAATAAAGAAACCAGAATATATTATACATCTTAGTCAATAAAATTGAATGTAGTGTCCCATGTATGTAATCTCGCTGTGGGTGATTTCTTCTTGTGAAAAGTCATCTGTTCAGAGAGTGAGAGAGAGAGAGAGAACACAGGAATAAAGCATTATATGCATAAACATGCACTTACATGTAATCCAGAGGTGTAGACAGGGACCACTTTAACAATTAAAACTAACAAAACAAACTAACTAACATACAAAAAACACAATTCAACATATTAGGCTACATATTTCTTTTTTTTTTAATCTGGCAAAAACATGATTTTTTAACAGGAATTGGAAACTAAGAGGTAAGGCCTGTGTCCTTATTATTTCCCATCTTGGAATATTCTATGGCTTTAAGTGATATACAGTATATAAAAGAAACTTTTTAAATAGTAATAGCTCAATGTCAGATAATACTTCTAATGAAGCAATATCTATAGCATTCAGTGTTTTATTATTCAGTGTTCAGTATATTGCTACCAATTGGACCTAGATAAGAAAATATTTTATTTAGTCTACAATTTTTAAGAAAGTCATACTTTTCTACATTTTATTACTGTGTAGGACACTTAAGTTTTTCCATAAACATAACTTTTTAGAGATTCATTTACATACTTATAATATTTTGCTATTGTATTTATTTTTAGAAATCCTAGATGTTTAATATTTTCAATTATACTTTCGTCCTTATTTACAGTTAAATGTATGTAATATGTACAGTTTTAGGACATAAACAACACAGTAATGTCATTAGGTTTAACAGTCAATAGTTTTTACTCACTTCTAGAAGCAGAGGAAATTTAGCTTCTCGTTGCAGTCTCGGTTCTCCCAAATATTTTTTATGGAGTTCCAAGCCCCACAGTGATAAGGTCGAGCCGGACATTGCGGCAGGAAATCTGGGTTCTCCGATGACTGTGCTCTCACCCAGAACCAATTTCCATCCATGAAGCGCAGAGCGGTCCACACATTGACTGTTTGGGTCAGTGCAATCTCTGTTTTGGCCTGTAATATTTGTATATCATCGGGCAGAGAGGCCAAGCCAATGTAGTTAGCACTGCAGTACTGAAGAGCCTCCTCCAATGTCTTACTCTCATTCACCAAAATCAAATATCTATAACAAAAGAAAGGATAATTTGTCTCACAGTTAACATTTTCCCATGTGCCTTGTGTGTAGTTCAAAATAGTGCAGTCAAATGAATAATGCTTTCCATTCTCTAAATAATTAGATTGCGGATAGCCAGAAGACCATGGTAAGAATGAAACTGGCTGTCCATCAGCCCACTGCCATGTTGGGTTTTGTCCTTGTTTGTTCAACCCAATCCAAACTGCACTATAATTCTTGCCAAAAATGTCTATAAGTTGTTGCTGTTCCTCTGCAGTATTAAAGGAAGGCAGTTCGCTGTAGTACTGTCTGCAGTACCGATTAGCATCTCCCCAGGACTGGTTGTAAATATAAAAATATTGTATTATTGTACCTTGAACCAAGCCACAACTTTCTACCAAAAAGAAAATAAAAATGAATTTCATCATCACTGCTCTGAAGAGTTGCGTTCAGTTGATCTTCCCTTCTGTCTGTGACATCTCAGAGCTCTGATTCACTCTTTTCCTGAAAACCTCATAATATAAACATATGCAAAAAAGTAAATGATGCACATTGCCTGGGAAGGAGAGAAAACATGCTATATATTAGAAGCAAACTATACAGAATTACATATTAGATATTTTATTACTTTATACATTTATTGTTTTATTATTTAGTATTAGGTAAATGATAGCAGATTGCTGCATTAAAGTTTTAATGTATTGGGTGATGATAATTCACTTTTTTTTTTTTTTATAATTATACAATTGATACATTAAGTCTTAGTTTTTCAACAAATTACTGAAATTGCATCCCAGCAAACATTCCCTCTCTTAGGTTATTTACTGTAGCAAAGCTGCTTCATTTTAAGAATGTGAAATAGTAAAATAATCCTACTGGGAAAGGTTTATTTAAGTTTTTATTCATTACATTACCAGGTGTCAGATGTTTAGTTACATTTAAAGCATTTACCCTTTGATAATATTGTCCTTAAATTGCTTAACTTGGGTCAAGTGTTTGGGATGTATTTAATGTACACGTATCTAAAATGTAAAACTTTATCCTTATTTTCTTTAACTTTGTACTGTTTTGTACACTGTTTTGTGTGATTATTCCAGGGGTTCTCTAATTTTTTGGGCAAATGACACCAAACTGAAATTATGTTTTTGTGACCTCAAGGTTTGACCACTTTTGCGACCTTAAGCTTTGGCAAAACTGCAGCTCATGTGGGATTTTCCTGTTTTTTTTTTTTTTTTTGTGTGTGTGTGTGTGTGTGTGTGTGTGTGTGTGTGTGCGTGCGTGCGTGCGTGCGAGCGAGCGTGTGTGTGTGTGTGTGCATGTGTAGTATATTTTTTTTCCCCCAGTAGTTAATATTTTTTCGGTCCCGGTGATTATAATAAGATCCAAATGTAAAACTAAATGTATTAGGAAGACTTCTGACTGTTATTTTTCCGATTCTCACATTAAGACATTTATACAATGTACAATTTCATCCAATTGGATCACATTCATCTTTAAAACAGTGCAGGAGTTCCGCCAGATGCCCTTTTAGACATTATCCTCCCATTTCCATCTGGGCTTGGGACCGGCACTAAGGATGCCCTGCATCCACTGATTGTGGACTGTTTCCAATTTTGTTAAACATTTATTAATAATAATTTATATTAATCATATAATCATATTGTGGCGTGGGCGGGGCGGCGGCTGACGACCAGCATGCCTTGCGGGGATGTCGGTGTGTGTTCACCATGTTGGGGAAAGGTGTTTGGGTTGGTGGCTTCGGCCCTGTTTGTGTGAGGGGTGTGTGACGTGTGAAATGTGCTCCAGTTCAAGCTAGTGCTGAATTGGATGTAGGCTCCTGAGTGAAGGTGCTGCTCATGCCTTACATGCTGTGTGCTTAATAAAGTACTCCCAGCCATTGCATTGGGTAGCAAATAAGCTCACTCGTCTCTCCAGCATTCTTCCCGGCGTAAAAACGCTACATTGGTGTCAGAAGTGGGATGGAGAATAACGGGTTCGAGCGCACAAAGGAGGACCTTCTAAAAATCCAAGCGGGCCGCCGAGTAGCGGAGCGACTACTCGCGCAGAAGAAGCGCTTTCCTGGCGGAGCTAGTGCGAGCACACCTTGTCAACCAACGCGGAGCGGGAAGCAGAAAATCCCGGCGCTGGATCTCAGGGCGGAGGCTGGCGCTGCGCAAGAGCCGGAGCAAGATACAGCTCCGTGCGCTGTTAGCCGGCAAAGCGAACTGCCGCTGCGCGAGGCCGAGCGCGCTGAGCCCATATTGGCAGCACATCGCGGCGGAAGAGCCGAGCGACCGCCCGCAGCTCAGTGGCGCTCGGTTCGTGAACCTAGCCGAGGACAGGGCTACCCGTCGCGGCTAGGCAACGAGCAGCTCTCGACGTTTCGCGGCGAGGCGACGGCGCGGGTGATCGTAAGGAGGCGCTGCGCGAGGTCGAGCGCGCTGAGCCCATAATGGCGGCACATTACGGCGAAAGAGCCGAGCGACCGCCCGCAGCTCAGTGGCGCTTGGTAGGTGAACCTAGCCGGGGACAGGGCTACCCGTCGCGGCTAGGCCTCGACACCGCTTCCGAGATTCCGCGACGACGCCGAGGCCAGGGACCGCCGGACTACCACTGCAACGTTCTCAGGCCTGAGGGACAGCCGGACTACCGCTTCAACGTTCTTAGGCCTGAGGGACAGCGTACACCAGCAGCCGCTAAACTAGCGCCGGGTGGACGGTTGGGGAGCCCCGCGGGGCTTTACATCGACTGTGTGCCGGACGGCGTCTTACTGCGGGCGCTCGTGGACACCGGCTCCACTGTTTCCCACGGGTTGTGGAACTGTGAACCGCTCATCGCCAGGCAGAAGGGCCCCACCCAGCGCTCGCGGGCACCGCTGCAAGACTTTTGGGTGGGGGCACCTATGGGGCGAATGGGCGTGGACACTCACAGCCAGCTCGGCTCTCAGATGTCATCTACCGGGTGCGGTTGGCAGGGCGGGCACGAGTTTTGCCCCACCGGCACCGTCTTGCGCCTCACCAGCCGCACGCCGGGGAACCATCGAACTCTGGAGGCCGGACCGCCTCAGGACTACATTCGCGTTTACCCCTCACCTGCCAAAGGACGCCGGCGTTCCCACCGCCAGCGCCGACCGCCTCCACGCCGCCAATACAAAGTTCGTCATGGTGACCAGGGACGGTCACAGCTCGGGTGGGGGCAGTGTGGCGTGGGCGGGGCGGCGGCTGACGACCAGCATGCCTTGCGGGGATGTCGGTGTGTTCACCATGTTGGGGAAAGGTGTTTTGGTCAGTGGCTTTGGCCCTGTTGTGTGTGAGGGGGGTGTGACGTGTGAAATGTGCTCCAGTTCAAGCTAGTGCTGAATTGGATGTAGGCTCCTGAGTGAAGGTGCTGCTCATGCCATACCTGCTGTGTGCTAAATAAAGTACTCCCAGCCATTGCATTGGGCAGCAAATAAGCTCACTCGTCTCTCCACCATCCTTTCCGGCGTAAAAACGCTACAATATTAATCGTTGAAACAAGACATAGTTTTTGTCAGCTGCTCCAGGTTGCTCTATGGTCCTAGATAAAGTGCAAGTATATATTATATGGCTCATCAAAACCAGCCATATATTTAAAATTCAAACCAGATTCGCCAAATAATCCTTTTTGTAGACCTCAATTACACTGTTGCCTTAATTTCAATATGTTCCATAAACAGTCCTCTTTACGTGACAGACTATAACCATCCATTTTTCCTGATATGTAGTAAGTGTTCTGCCCTATCTTATTTGCCTCTTAGTTCTTGCTAAGGGGAATTGCGTCATTAAATCAGCCACACACTTTCTTCAATAATTTCCTTTGTGTTGGTTTGTGTTACACTTGCTTTAAATTTTTATTTGCATGTATTTTGTTTTCCAACTTAAAAATACTACCAGTAATTCTATGCCAGATTTTTTCTTGTTTCCTACTTACCATTTACATAGTACATTTAGCCACCAAATCTTGTTCCTGGCATTTGTTTGTTCTTGCACATTTTGTAAATATATTTAAGGATTTACAGAAGACTTTTGATTTTATCTACCAATTCTATTCCAAGTTTGTAGTCTCGGCTCTCCCAGACATTTGTCTTGGTTTTGAGTGATCAATAGTTTTATGATTAAGCTAGTCCAGATCCATTTTCCATCTATGAAGCACAAGCTGCTCTATACACTGATTGTTTGGCTCAGTTTGATCTCTGATTTTGCCTGCTTCCATTGTGTCATTTAGGGCAGAGGGGCCAAACCAGCTTAACATGTGTTTAAATACTTAGTTGCATCATCCCATGTCTAACTCATATTCTCCCAAATCAAAAACCTTTAAAAGAAAATAATAAGTCTATCCCTGGGTATCATTAAGCTAGTATCTGGTAAAAACAACAGAACAGAGCAGTTATATATTTAAATCCCTGAACCAACCAAAGGGCTACCATACTGCTGCCAGAAGTCTTGAGACACCCCATTTCTTCATCATTTGCTTCCAAAAAGCTTTTGTATTTTAAGGTAATCTTAAGGAATAGCTCCATGCTTCCTAAATGATTTTTTGCTTTTTTTATTTTAATATCCTTCAATATTAGACTTTTGCACAGTACAGTAAGAAACTGGTTCTCTCCCAGACCTTATCCAAGTGTTTTGGCTTTTCTAAAAAGCCCACTCCAACTCGATATAACTTTTTTTAAAACATCTACAAGTCTTTGGTGTTTTTCATTAATAGTAACGGTTGCCAAATTTAATTTGATATTCAACTTAAACTGTTATTTGATACATACACAACCATGCACCATATTATATGCAGTGAAATGCTCATATGGCTGTCAGTGACCTAAAAAATATACTACAAATAAAAAGACTTCACTAGAAAATAGAAATAGACAAACAATTGAATTTGCAATAAAATAAAAGTTTTAATGAGAGCTGGAGAGCCCGCAGTGTGCTAGGACGTCATTGTGGGAGGATAGCCACTGTGCCTCTTTCGGAGGATCCAGCAGGGGAACGTGTTTATCTCCACACTGCTGCAGCCGGGGGAGCTCTGCGGTGGTGGCCTGTAGCTCCTGCATCTGTTCCAGCACTAAATGTTGCTGTATATTCTTCTCAAGGAGGTGTGTAATTGTCACGAGGCATCGACTGTGTCGCACAGGCTTGGACAACCCAAAAGCAGACACAACAGATAGGACTTAGTTGAACAGATTGAAAAAATGTAAAGGAAAGAAAAGAGGGAGAAGCATAAGCAGAGAACCAATACTTGGAGTGCTGTCTGAGGTGGGCAGTGGCGTGAATTGGCAGTGGCTCTATAGGGGGTTAAGAGATGGGTGATGCAGAGCGCGTGCCATGGTCCACACGCAGAGTGAGCGCGGCTGTGCGGGAAGATCAGACCTGCAGCGCACATACAATGTTTAACGCCCAGAGAGAGTGTAGTTGTGTGATGGATCAGTGCAGCACCGCGGATGCTAGAACAGTGCATTTTATTATAATCTCTTTATTTTTCACACACACACAAAGTTAAATCAGTGAATTAGGAAGTGCAGTTCTAATCGATTCATAAGTACAGGTGATATACTGTACAGCGGTCGTCCTCTGGGGACGAGCAGCAACAGCAAGGGGTCAAGTGAGGCTGACGACCTGAGCTGGCGGATGAGGGAAGCAAGGACGCGGAGGACTTTACTGGGCAGCAGCAATGCTTCCTTTGGGGTGCTATCCCTCAAAAGTGTGATTCTCTTGGGCTCTCGGAGTCTAGACTGAAAGACAAAATGATTTGGCAGGTGGGGAAACTTAAATCCCAGTGTAGTGGTTCAGCCAGGAAAAATTTCTCAAACGTGCATCCAACACTTGCACTTGTAGAGTTTTGAGACAAAAGCAAGGCAATAGATTCTACGCTAAAATATTTTATATAAACTGACAATCCAATTGTTTATTTAATCCTCATATATTCCAAAACGCTGATGCAGCCCTTTCTGGCTCACCGTTAACCGCTGGTCATACTATCCGGTACAGCATCACACAAATGAGTATGGGTTCCATTTTGAGACTTTTTTTTTTATGTCATTTCAGGGTGTTTGTCCTTGCAACTCTTGCCTCTGGCTTGATAATTTGGGACAAACTAATCATGTTTTACATTTGATAATACTGTATGTACAATTCTTGTTTTAATATTTAAATCCATTAAATTAATCCTATTAATGTAAAGCTTCATTGTGAGCATATTAAAAGCCCTTTATGCATAAATTTGAGCTGAACTGAAACTGAAGTGTACTCATGTCAACCCAGTGTACAAGTGAGAATGAGTTTTGTATCTATGCAGAGGAACAGCATAAAACGCTATATAAATCTCTTTTAAAGAGGAATTATAATTGAAATGAAAGAGATGAAAGGAGTGCATCTTGGTTTCTTCAGGACAGAGTAATAGCCAACTAAACTGGTGCCAGTGGCGGACTGGGACAATAATTCAGGCCGGGAATTTGACTCCACTCCCAGGCCACCTCTGCTGCTGCAGTCACCACCACCCTATTCATGTAATCTACTGGACTGATAAACTTGTAGGCTAACCCTATTATTGTAACAGGTAGACTACCAGATGCAATATAAATGAATAAAAAAATAACCCTTAACAACTCACTAGGAATACACCATTTATACTACCTAACCAATGACAAATAGAAAATTGGCTTTTTAAAAGAGATAATAAGAGACACATTCACATGTTGAAATATTTACATTTTATGTATTTTCAGTGCTCAACTCTAGTATATCAAATGCATCAGAAACACAAACAAACTTAACAAAACCTATGACAGCATAAGTAACAGATAACAATGTTTACTCAATTATGGCATTATGTGGAACAGACCAGTAAGAGTAAACAGTAAGTAATTAGCACTACTAGTACACCAGTAGGCGTTTGAATTGGGTGATACTTAAAAAAAAATCTTAATCCTTAGACTGTGGACAGGCAAAATAATCAAAAGAGATATCAAGGCTTTCACTGTCTCCTTAATCTTTCCCTGAATCCTTCTCTCTCTCACTCTGCACATGTAGTTGCTCTGCAATATGAAATAAGCGTGTTCAATAATCTGTACTTATAATTGTGCAGCCATCAGTTGTATGTCCCCAAAATCACAGTCCTACTACTGATCTTATAAATCATAAAAAGCACATGTTGTTTAAAAAGTATAGCCTGTTTTTTTGCTTATCTTAAACTTTACCTGAAGGGTTCTTCTCTGACTCAAACGCTGAACTGTCCACCACCTCTAGCTCAACAGCAGGAGCATTTACAGCACTAGTGCTACTGCTGCTTCCTTCGTCACCTTTTCAGACGAAACGAGACTTGACACAGCACAGCAGCACTTACATATTGTTGCTCGTTTGTTGGTTTAGTTTTATCGATTGTGATGATCTAAGTGGTTTGGATGAAAGTGTTCGTCTGCCAAATTATTATAAATATAATGTAGATGTAATCTTGACCGACCTGTTCCCTTACTGGCGAACATGGCTGGGATTTTGCAGCAGTTTGCTGCGTCTGCGGCCAGGGCTTTTTTCCTTTTTTTTTTACGCTGACTCTCTGCTCCTCCTTTGCGTTTACGCTCCATTTTTTGAACGATTTAGTCAGATATACCCTGTCTCTGGATATAGCCAGATATTAGGCAGTGCGTTGCTGACGTTGGGTCATGTGATGTGGGAGTGTAATTTTCCCTCCTGATCTTCTAATCTTCCCCTCCCTTTCCATTGCCTGATTCGTAGATTGAGAGATCCGTCAATTAATTCGTAGTTATACACCAGCTTATCACATGCCAGGCTGATCGTCTGCACAGCGGCAGCCGGCAGGCCAGAACGACTGTCAGGCCACCGGGAAATGTCCCGGTGCTCCCGATGGCCAGTCCGCCCCTGACTGGTGCTTATGAGGAACAAAGTCTAGCCAAGTAAAATGCCCAATGTTGCTTTTCAGAGCTCGCCTTTGTCCAACTTGACCTATATAAGCACTCTGTACATTGAATCAACCCTGGGAATTTTGCAGTTCAAAGCACTTCCAATTAAGTAGCAAATAAGAGTCAAGTGTGAGATGTGTTCAAGTTGAGTGAGTGGATTAATAAAATAGCACAACAAATGCACTCATATATTAGGAAATCAATTGATTGAAAAACTACTTATTTATATACAATTAAAAACCCATTAAAGCAGCACAGTGGTATAGTGGTTAGCACTGTCGCCTTGCACCTCCAGGGTCCGGGTTCGATTCCCAGCCAGGCTCGATTCCCGTCTCTGTGTGCATGGAGTTTGCATGTTCTCCCCATGCTTGGTGGTCCAAAGACATGTAAGTTAGGTAAAGTGGTGTTCTCAAATTGCCCGTAGTGTGTGAATGAGTGTGTGAGTGTGTGTATATCTGTGTGCCCTGCGATGGATTGGCACCCTGTTCAGGGTGTATCCTGCCCTAAGTCTCCTGGGATAGGCTCCAGGCTCCCCGAGACTCTGAATACAGAATTAAGCGGTAATGACGATGAGTGAGTAAGTGAGTAAAAACCCATTATTTGTGAATATGTATGCAAGTTGTCGCATACATATTCACATTGCGACATTAAACCAATACATTTATATAGCAATCATATTGGATGTTATACTCCATATACAGAAAAAAGTGAAGAACATGAACTTAATAATAAATTACAATCACTGCAAATTTTTGTTACAAAGTCTTTCTCTGTAATAATTAATGACTTCACGTGATCCTTAACCTTAACTAATAAAAAAAAAAAAAAAATGTTTCATTGTTCTTAATAATATGAAAATAGTTGTTTGACTAATTTTTTAAAACCTAATGATAACTAAAATTACCCAAACAACCATGATCAAAAGTTTACATATCCTTGAATGTTTGGCCACATTATAAACTCAGATGTTGACATATACACAAATGAACATGGAAAAGACCAAGGATATTATGAACTGGCGGCAGCAGTCACCACAACCATCCACAGAAGATCGGTGGAGATCATCTAAGAGTACGGGTAGCTGGGCATCATCTTTAACCAGCTGCTGAGATTCTCCTCAAACAAACAGAAAAGATCTCTAAGAAATGCCAACAGTAGCAGTATCTCCTGAGAAAGTTAGCTTGTTCTTTTTGACATATTGGTTTTATTTCATCAGTCTCTAAAATAAAACATGTCTGCAAAACACAGTGTGGCACGGTGGTGTAATGGTTAGCACTGTTACCTTGCACCTCCAGGGTCCGGTTTCGATTCTCGGTTGGGCTCGATTCCTGTCTCTGTGTGCATGTTGTTTGCATGTTCTCCCTGTGCTTGGTGGGTTTACTCCTGCAGGTACTCCGGTTTCCTTCCATAATCCAAAAATATGCAGGTTAGGCTTAATGGCATTCCCAAATTGCCCATTGTGTGTGAATGGGTGTGTGTATTTGTGTGTGCCCTGCGATGGATTGGCATTCTGTCCAGGGTGTACCCTGCTTCGTGCCCTAAGCCTCCTGAGATAGGCCCCAGGTCCCCAAGACCCTAAATACAGAATAAAGTGATATAGAAGATGAGTGAGTGCAGTGAGGTTAAATCGCAGTCAAGGTATGTTCCAAAATAATTGGACTACCTGTCAGAGCCCTCTCCACCCTCTGTGAGCAGCAGACACTGAGGTCAGCTAACAGGGTTCTACAGGAGCCCTCTTATTTCCTGTTCCCTGTAATTAAGTGGATCCCATCAGGGCGATGGCTACTATGCCAATTTTTAATGGCAATGGCAGCTGTGACTCGTTGTATTTATAATTAGTGTATGTGCATAAATAGTCAGTAAGTTTCTCTGTTTCTCATGAGGTTATGCATTAACTGCAAAATAGGGTGGTTCAATTTTATAAAGCAGGGAAGGAATCTAAAACCACATGAAAAAGCCAGTCAGTACTGTTTAAACTCTGATAAAGAGATGGAAAATAAAAGGTTCTGTTGATAATAATACACAGGTAGACCAAGAAAGATTTCACCCTGGATATTTCTGCCCTAAAACAAAGTGTTGTTGTTGTTGTTGTTTCAAGGGTTGAGTTGCCAGAAGAAAGCTGTTACTATGTCAATGCCACAAAAAGGCCCACTTGCAGGATGCTAGACAGAACCTAAACAAGCCTTACAACTTATGCCTGTAGGAAGAGTAATTTGTAGTAATGAGACCAAAAACTAACTTTATAGTTACCACCAAAACCACTCTTTGGAGAGAAATTAACAAGGCCTATGGTGAAAACTACACCATCCCCACTGTAAAGCATGGTTGTGGAGCTCCAATGTTTTGGGGTTGTCTGAGCTCTCGTGGCACATGGAAGTTAGACAAACTTGATGGCAAGATGAATGCAGTATGTTATCAGAAAATACTGGCAAACAATTTGCATTCTATGGCATGAAAGCTGTGCATGGGGCACTATTGAATGTTCTAACATAAAAAATGATCCAAAGCACAAGCCTAAGTTGACCCTCCAATGGTTACAGCAGGAAAAGGTAAAGGTTCTGGGATGGACATCGCATTCTCCTGACCTCGATATTATTGAGCCACTTTGGGAAGATCTCAAATGTGCAGTTCATGCAAGACAACCAAATAATATATAGGAATTTAAGAGATTTTGCCAGGAAGAATGGGCCTATGCCTTCTGAGAAAATTAAGGTTCTAATGCACAATTATTACAAAAGACTACATGCCATCATTGAGGCTAAAGGGGCAATATTTATAACTAAAGGTATATAAACTTTTGAACAGGTGTTATTTTCTTATTTTTTTATTGTTTGGTTTTTTTAATGGTTGTTCTGTTAAGCTTTATATACGAACTTGAGTCCTTTAATAAATAAAAGTCATTTGTTTGCCTTCTCACTCGTGTTTTCTTTACAAAACTGGTACACATCTTGCAAATTTACCCAAGGTATGCAAACTTTTGGGCACAACTCTATATAGGACATTCCCAATGCCATGCTAGAAGTTGAGCCTTTTTGCATATCTAGCACAAGTTTGCATCTCAAAAACACTTTGACTATCCTCTTCTGTGGGAGTACCCCTAATACTAGCCCTAAAAGTGCATTATACACTAGTTTGATGGTATTTTTGATGTTTGTTTGATAATATATGAAGTCTTTTTACCTTAACTAATTAAAATAGCTAAATTAGTATATGATTAAAATAATAATTGGTAAATATTCTGGCCTCTTTGCACATAATGTTCCAATTGCTGCCACGATTATGTTTATGTTTTTCATATAATTATTCATGTAATTATTTTGTAGCATAACATGGCACAGTTGTAATATGTTCATTAATTACAAGATGAATTGGTAGAATAGAATAGAATAGAATAGAAGCAGATTTGTGTACAGTTTGTACTAACTGTTAAGTACATCGCTTTATGCACTCTGAAATACGGTGAAGGTGGATTCATTAGACCACAGAACATAAAAACTATTATAGTTATTAAATCATTAATTTAATTTAAATACTATAAACTTTTTTTTTTTTTTTTTGCTAAAATTCCTTCTTAATGCCCCTCCTAAAATATTATAATGCTAGATTATAGACAAAACAGACAAAACAGATTTTTTTATGGCATGGTTATCAATAAAATGTTATAAATTGCATAATTCATTTAATGTCGAACATATTCTCACAGAGAGGTACAGTGAAAGTAGCATGTTTGATTTTTCAGGGCAGTTTGGCACATAAAACTCAGTCCTCAAGTTTAAAAAAAAAAAAGAAGAAGAGGAGAGTTCATCAGAGGGACAACTCATGTTAGATGTTTTGGAGATAAAGTCAGAGAGGCCAGATTGAGGTGGTTTGGACATGTTCAGAGGAGAGATGGTGAATATACAGTATCGGTAGAAGGATGCTGAGGTTGGAACTGCCAGGCAGGAGGTCTAGAGGAAGACCAATGAGGAGATTTATGGATGCAGTGAGAGAGGACATGAAGTTAGTTGGTGTGAGAGAAGAGGATGCAGAGGATAGGGTTAGATGGAGGCAGATGATTTGCTGTGGCGACCCCTGAAAGGGAACAGCCGAAAGACAAAGAAGACTCAAATGTTTAAGAATATCTTCCAGCTTATAAACATCTCATTTTTTAAAAAACAAATTATCTTCATTATTGTATTATATTTAAAATACTATATATATATATATATATATATATATATATATATATATATATATATATATATATATATTATTATTTTTTTTTTTAATACTATAAATAAAATTATATTTAAATTACAAATTTCCTCAAGTGTGTTGTTAATATACCAAAGAGTGCGTACAGTTAATATGAATTTGGTAAAATGCTCAATATATTTAATTCTAAATGCAGCATGTATATTTTGGTTATACTGTAGTTAAGAAAATATTGAATTATACTAAATACATTATTTGTATTTATATATACACTGTATTCCCATTACTTGGGAATACAGTGCTGATCATAATTATTGCCACCCCTGGTTAAGATGTGTTCTTAGGCTTATAATAAATATATTTTTTTATTTAAACAATATAGAACCACAATGCAAAAAGAGAGAAAAATCCGACCTTTTATTTAAGTACAATTATTCAGTGGAAAAAAAAATACATTAGGATTTTTTTTTTTTTTTTTTTACATGAAATCATGGTGGCCACAATTATTGGCAACCCTGATGTTATTACTTCATGCAACTCCAAGACAGCGGTTAATCTCCCTCTATAACATTTCTCAAGATTAAAGAATATGGATAGAGGGATCATTGACCATTACTCTTTGCAATGATCATTGACCATTGATCTTTCAGGATCACTCATAGTCCTGGGCCACCTCTCATGCATTCTCTGCTTCAGCTTAACCCACAGGTTTTCAATTGGGTTGAGGTCTGGGGATTGAGATGGCCATGAGACATGCATTGGAATTAAAGGTTCTGTTCTAAAATGGTTCCAATCTTATCTGTCAGACAGGAGTTTCTAAGTCCATCTAGGGAGGTATGCATCCACAGTGTCTTCTCTTGGCTGTGAGGTACCCCAAGGCTCCATCTTATGTCCAATTCTCTTCTGCTTTTATTGGGGTCCATTTTCAGGAAGCATAAAATCGCCTTCCACTGTTTTGCTGATGATCTTCAAATCTATCTGTCTATCCCAACAAATAGTCATCCATCTATTCAGACCTTGTTGAACTGTCTCAGATATGTTCAAACATGGATGGAGATAAATGTTTTCACTCTGCACAAAAATAAAACAGAAATTATTGTTTTTGAAAAGTCTAATCTTCTCAGTGGTTATGATGGTGTTATTGGATCGCTGGAATCTTTTTCTCATCAGTCTGCCAGAAATCTTGGGGTAATTTTTGACTCTGCCTTTAAGTTGAATGAACAGATCAGCTCAGTTGTAAGGTCCAGTTTTTTCCAACTTCAACTTCTTAGTAAAGTTAAGCACTATATCCCCCCTGATCAGTTTGAGACAGTAATTCATGCTTTCATCACGTCACGCCTTGACTACTGTAAATCATTCCACATAGGTCTCAGTCAATCACAACTTCAACGGCTACAAGCCGTTCAAAATGGAGCAGGTCGCCTTCTGACTGGGAAGAGAAAACGTGATCATATTACACCAATACTGGCTTTCCTTCACTGGCTTCCTGTACATTTCAGGATCCAGTTTAAAATATTACTTCTTGTTTTTAAAAGCTTAAATAATTTGGCACCTGCTTATCTGTCGGAGCTTCTTGTTCCGTACTCCCCTTCCAGAGACTTGCGATCCTCTGCAAAGGATCATTTGCAGAGACTGCAAATCCCCAGAACAAAGCTCAAAACCAGAGGTGGCAGAGCCGTTTCGGTAGTAGCCCCCAGCCTGTGGAACAGCCTCCCTTTGCAGTTGAGAGCCGCCCAGAATCTTAATCATTTTAAAACCATGCTTAAAACACATCTGTTTTCATGTGCATTTTATTCCATTTGATTTATTAAGCTAGTTTTATTTTATTTATTGGTATTATTATTATTATTTTATTTTATCCTATGGTCTTGTGGTTTGTAATAGTGAGTGATGAATATTAAGTAGATACCCAGTATAGTACCTGCTGACCTATTGTTTTATACTTGTACAGCAATTTGGTCTGCGAAAGTTGTTTTAAATGTGCTTTATAAATAAATTCAATTAATTGATTGATTGATTTATAAGTAGAGCATGATTTTGTGTCTGCTAAAGCATTTTTGTGTATATTTCGCCACACATTTTGGCTCATTATCCTGCTAAAAGACCCAATGACGACTCATGTTCAGCTTTCCTACAGGGCCATCAGGTTTTGATTCAAAATGTCCTGTTATTTTAGAGTGAACTAATGCCATGCACCCTAACATATTTCCCAGGGCTTTTGGAAGAGAAACAGGCCCACAGCATTACAGATCCTCAATAAATAAATAAATACTGTAGTTGTTTAGATTTTGAACAATCGTATTACAATGAGGTGGTTGTTTTGCACCAAGGTGGAGATAGTGAAAAAAAAAAATACTATATTGTAGCGTTTTTACGCCGGGAAGGATGGTGGAGAGACGAGTGAGCTTCCTGGCTGCCCAATGCAAATGGCTGGGAGGACTTTATTGAGCACCAACACAAAACAGCACATTCCACAGTCACTAAAACAGACATCAAACACACACACACAACCTGGCCGAAGCCACTACCCCAAACACCTTTCCCCAACACGGTGAACACATAACAATCCCTCCCGCAAAGCATGATGGTTGTTACTCAAAACCCCACCCACGCCACACTGCCCCCACCCGAGCTGTGACCGTCCCCGGACACTATGGCGAACTCAGTCTTGGAGGCGTGACGGTGGTCGGCGCTGGCGTTGTGAACGCCGGAGTCTTCTTGCGGGGGGAGACGGGTTGCAGCCCTCTTCCTGAGGCAGACCGGCCTCCACAGAGTTCTGTGTTTCACTGGCGTTGGGCCGATAGGGAGCGAGACGATCCCGGTGGAGCACAACCACTCGCGACCGCCCCGTCAACCGCACCCGGTAGACTACATCGGAGAGCTGGGCAATGACCGTGCAGGGGCCCACCCAGTGAGACATGAGCTTAGGGGAGAGCCCCCTTTTCCTTCCGGGGGAATACACCCACACCTGCTCCCCAGTAGCAAAGTCTCGCCCCCGGCTGTGAGTGTCATACACGCGGCGCTGCTTAACACCGGCGTCCGCCAAGTGTCTACGTGCCAACTCGTGGACACGGAACAGTTTGTCTTTCAATGAAAAAAAATAATCCAAACCCGGCTTCCTGGGTAAATCCACTTGTGGAGGGGACCCGAACACAAGGTCCACGGGTGTGCGCAACTCGCGACCGAACATTAACGCAGCTGGCGTCAGTTGCGAGGACTCCTGCACTGCTGTGCGATAAGCCCAAAGCACGAGAGGCAAATGTTCGTCCCAATCCTTCTGCCGGTCGCTGGTAAGCACGGCGAGTTGGGTGGTGAGCGTTCGATTGAAGCGTTCCACGAGGCCGTCACTCTGCGGATGAAGGGGCGTGGTGCGGGTCTTTTTCACCCCGAGGCGCTCGCAGACCGCCGCAAACACCTCCGCCTCAAAGTTACGCCCCTGATCGCTGTGCAACTGCTCCGGGGCGCCGAATCGGCTGAACACCTCATCCACCAGCACTCGAGCCGTGGTGGAAGCGCTCTGGTCAGGGACAGCAAACGCCTCCGGCCACTTTGTGAAATAATCCATGGCCACCAGCACATACCGGTTCCCGCGATCGGAGATGGGAAACGGCCCAAGAATGTCCACGCCCATACGCTCCATAGGTGCCCCCACCCGAAAGTCTTGCAGGGGTGCTCGCGAGCGCTGGGTAGGGCCCTTCTTTGCCGTGCAGACGTCGCATCTGTGCACAAAGAGCTCACTATCCGTGTGGCAGCCCAGCCAGTAGAAGCGAGCGCGCAACCGCCGCAGCGTTTTAGTGACTCCGAAGTGTCCTGCACCCGCATGCCCGTGCACCATTCCAAACACTCGTGCCCGGAGATTCCGCGGCACTAGCAGCTGAAAAGATTCGCCAGCGCCGCACGGCCGTTCCCAGTGGCGGTAGAGTAAACCTCCCCGCAACGCTAGTCGGTTGAACTGCGAGTGGAGAGCTTTTTCCTCGGGCCCCAGGTGAGCAACAGCGGCATAATCCGGTCTCTGGCCCGCGTTAACCCACCCCAGGACCCGCTGCAGCGCCGGATCTTTCTCCTGTTCGGCAATTAGCTGATCACAGTCCATCTGTGGCACAGGCGAAACGACCACAGGCGATGGGCTAGGTGACGCAGTAACTCGGCTACAGGCCGGTTCGGACGGCCGATTACTGACGGGGGCTTCGGAAGACTGCGCAGGGAAAATGTTCTGATTCACGAGGGTCGGGGTGTGTTCGATGTCGTGACCACCTACACGCTCTGCAACCCGCTCGCAGTGTCGACAACGCTCTTTGCTGCACGGCCGGCGGGATAACGCATCGGCGTTAGCATGCAATTTTCCCGCTCGGTGCTGAACGGTAAAGTTATAGTCCTGCAACCGCTCGAGCCAACGCGCTAACTGCCCCTCGGGCTCTTTAAAACTGAGCAGCCACACCAGCGAAGCGTGATCGGTCCGCAGCAAGAAGGATTGCCCATATAAATACGGCCTAAAATGCTTAAGGCCCGCGACGACCGCTAGCAGCTCGCGCCGCGTGACGCAGTAATTCTTCTCCGGCCCAGACAACGCGCGGCTGAAGTAAGCGACAGCACGCTCTTTGCCCTCCGAAACCTGCGACAGGACGGCCCCCAGCCCTACAGCGCTCGCGTCCGTGTCGAGAATAAACGTCCGAGCTATATCAGGATATTCGAGAACGGGCGACGTAACCAGAGCTTCTCGTAACCGAGTGAACGCACGCGCATGCTCCCTATCCCAGCGAAACGGCGCGTGCAGCGGGCTGGCGATCGTGGCAAAATCCCTCACAAACCGGCGATAGTATGACGCTAACCCGAGAAAGGTGCGTAGCTGCGACACATTTAACGGTTCAGGCCAATTTTGTACCGCAGCAATTTTGGCTGGATCGGTGGCAATCCCTTGAGCGCTAATCTTGTGTCCCAGAAAGACAGTCTCCTGCCGCAACAACTGGCACTTTTTGGGATTAAGCCGCAAATTCGCCCGCCGGATAGCTAGAAATACCTCCCGTAAGTTAGCTAGCGCGACCTCAAACTTCTTGCCGTGCACCAGTAAATCGTCCAGGTAGACGACACACCGATTGCAAGGAATATCGGCCAACACTTTCTCCATCAACCGTTCGAACGTAGCTGGATCGTTACATAGGCCGAACGGAATTGCCATAGCCCTTGCCCGATCGAGAACGCGGTTTTAGGTCGCGCTTCCGGGGCGAGCTCTACTTGCCAGTACCCGCTACGCAGATCTAACGAGCTAAACCACGCCGAGCCCGCAACGTGTTCCAGCGCATCATCTATACGCGGCAACGGATAAGAATCTTTGCGCGTTACCTCGTTTAACCGCCGGTAATCGACACAAAACCGCCACGATTCGTCCTTTTTACGCATGTCGTGTCGATATTGTGGTGCACCAAGTTGGTATGAGTGCACTCGCGCTCATCTACTGCGAAAATATCCGCGAACTCGTGCAAAAGGGACTTCACGGTGTCGGTCTGCGTCTGATTTAGCCCCACACTGCTACGCCGCATCAGCTCGGCCATTATTCTCGCTCGGTCGGCTACCGGATGTTTACATGGTGCGTCCACCGGAAGTTCCGCCCCCCCGGTGCATGCTACTAACCCGTCCGGCTGCGCTTTGGGCACTAGCAACCTGGCTAAACCGAAATTACCACGCAGAGTCCCGTCCGCGAGATTCAGTACCGCACCCCACCTTTCCAAAATGTCTAACCCCAAGATACAATCATCCTCAATGTCCGCCACAAAGAATGGATGAGAAAGAATGATTGCACCTACTTGTATTCGCACTGTGCGACAGGCCCGTATCCTCAAATAACTCCCCGACACGGTGCGAATGTTCACGGCCGGTTCCGGCAGCACACAACCGCGCTCTCCTCGCTTCAACAATCCCCCACGCAGCAGCGAAACTGTAGATCCGGTGTCTACGAGCGCCCGTAGCGAAACGTTGTCCAGGCCACAGTCCACGTAGACCCCCGCGCGATTTCCGACACGTCCCGACCGGAAGTTAAATCCAGCCGTTGGGAAAACAAAGACGGCTGTGGGAGGCGGCTTCCCCTCGGCGCCCCCCGCCGCTAGTCTTAACGGCTGCTGGGGTACGTTGTCCTCAGGCCTGAGAGCGTTGCAGCTGTAGTCCGGCGGTTCCTGGCCCCGGCGTGGTCGCGGAATCTCGGAGGCTGAATCGAGGCCTAGCCGCGACGGGTAGCCCTGTCCCCGGCTAGGTTCACCTACCGAGCGGCTCCGAGCCACGGGAGATCGCTCGGCTCTTTCGCCGTGGTAGTCAGCCATGATGGGCTCGGCGCGCTCGGCTTCGCGCAGCGCCGCGAACAGGGAAGCCGGTGCCGCCAACCGGATGTGCTCGCGAAGCCACGATGGCCGAATCCCCCGCAGGAACGCACGCCGTGCTAGCTCTTCCTGCTGGACGGGCCCGAACTCCGGGTAGCCCCGGCGTGCGAGAGATCTCAGGTCCATGGCGAACGCCCCTAGTGGCTCGGAGGCGCTCCGCACGCGGGTTGCCAGCTCCTCGCACGCGGCCTCGTTACGGTCATTCGTGCCGAACCAGAAGTGGAGCGACTCCCGCAACTTCGCCCAGTCCTTCCGCTCATCCGGCCGGAGGTCTTCCAACGCCCAGAGTGCTTCGCCTTCCAGCGAGAGGGCCACCCGGACGGCTGTTTCCGCCGGGGACCAGCCCGCGAAGTCAGCGGCTAGCTCCACCTGGGCGATGAATGCGTGGGGCTCGACAGCGCCGTTGTAGGACGGCAGGTACAGCTGCAGGTCGCCTCGCCGGTTGACGGCGCACGGAGCTGTAGTTTTCTCCGGGGTTCTCTCTAACCCGTTACTCTCCATCCCACTTCTGACACCAAATGTAGCGTTTTTACGCCGGGAAGGATGGTGGAGAGACGAGTGAGCTTCCTGGCTGCCCAATGCAAATGGCTGGGAGGACTTTATTGAGCACCAACACAAAACAGCACATTCCACAGTCACTAAAACAGACATCAAACACACACACACAACCTGGCCGAAGCCACTACCCCAAACACCTTTCCCCAACACGGTGAACACATAACAATCCCTCCCGCAAAGCATGATGGTTGTTACTCAAAACCCCACCCACGCCACAATATTAACATACCTGTCACAGACTGCCCAGGCTCCAAACTCAGCCACTGTGACAGGTATATATAAATATAGTATATGGTATACAGTGGTGTGAAAAACTATTTGCCCCCTTCCTGATTTCTTATTCTTTTGCATGTTTGTCACACTTAAATGTTTCTGCTCATCAAAAACCGTTAACTATTAGTCAAAGATAACATAATTGAACACAAAAATGCAGTTTTTAAATGAAGGTTTACGTTATTAAGGGAGAAAAAAAAACTCCAAATCTACATGGCCCTGTGTGAAAAAGTGATTGCCCCCCTTGTTAAAAAATAACTTAACTGTGGTTTATCACACCTGAGTTCAATTTCTGTAGTCACCCCCAGGCCTGATTACTGCCACACCTGTTTCAATCAAGAAATCACTTAAGTAGGAGCTACCTGACACAGAGAAGTAGACCAAAAGCACCTCAAAAGCTAGACATCATGCCAAGATCCAAAGAAATTCAGGAACAAATGAGAACAAATGTAATTGAGATCTATCAGTCTGGTAAAGGTTATAAAGCCATTTCTAAAGCTTTGGGACTCCAGCGAACCACAGTGAGAGCCATTATCCACAAATGGCAAAAACATGGAACAGTGGTGAACCTTCCCAGGAGTGGCCGGCCGACCAAAATTACCTCAAAAGCCCAGAGACAACTCATCCGAGAGGCCACAAAAGACCCCCGGACAACATCTAAAGAACTGCAGGCCTCACTTGCCTCAATTAAGGTCAGTGTTCACGACTCCACCATAAAAAAGAGACTGGGCAAAAACGGCCTGCATGGCAGATTTCCAAGGCGCAAACCACTTTTAAGCAAAAAGAACATTAAGGCTCGTCTCAATTTTGCTAAAAAACATCTCAATGATTGCCAAGACTTTTGGGAAAATACCTTGTGGACCGACGAGACAAAAGTTGAACTTTTTGGAAGGTGTGTGTCCCGTTACATCTGGCGTAAAAGTAACACAGAAAAAGAAAAAGAACATCATACCAACAGTGAAATATGGTGGTGGTAGTGTGAGGGTTGTTTTGCTGCTTCAGAACCTGGAAGGCTTGCTGTGATAGATTGAACCATGAATTCTACTGTCTACCAAAAAATCCTGAAGGAGAATGTCCGGCCATCTGTTCGTCAACTCAAGCTGAAGTGATCTTGGGTGCTGCAGCAGGACAATGACCCAAAACACACCAGCAAATTCACCTCAGAATGGCTGAAGAAAAACAAAATGAAGACTTTGGAGTGGCCTAGTCAAAGTCCTGACCTGAATCCTATTGAGATGTTGTGGCATGACCTTAAAAAGGCGGTTCATGCTAGAAAACCCTCAAATAAAGCTGAATTACAACAATTCTGCAAAGATGAGTGGGCCAAAATTCCTCCAGAGCGCTGTAAAAGACTCGTTGCAAGTTATCGCAAACGCTTGATTGCAGTTATTGCTGCTAAGGGTGGCCCAACCAGTTATTAGGTTCAGGGGGCAATTACTTTTTCACACAGGGCCATGTAGGTTTGGATTTTTTTTCTCCCTAAATAATGAAAACCATCATTTAAAAACTGCATTTTGTGTTTACTTGTGTTACAGTATCTTTGACTAATAGTTAAACGTGTTTGATGATCAGAAACATTTTGTGTGACAAACATGCAAAAGAATAAGAAATCAGGAAGGGGGCAAATAGTTTTTCACACCACTGTATAATATAAAATATAGTGTGTCTTAAATTACACATGTACATGTCAGTGGGCCAAATATCAGAACAGTCACCATTTACAGTACATCTACAAACTGGGAACGATCAGTCAAAAAGCGCGAGCCCAGAGAGGGCAGTACATTTTCTAATCTACTGTATCAAGGAGAACAGTATCATCAATAGAGTCAAAAGCAGCACAGCCTGTAGTAGAGACCTTTCCATATATTTTTTTATATTGTATAGCTGCTTTTTGACAATGACCACTGTTAAAAAGCACTATATAAATCAAACTAAATTTAATTCAATTAAATTTTAATTTGATTTTAATTAAATTATAGAAGATGCTATATTAAACACACTTGTAGGCACAGAAACTCCACTTATCTTCAGGGACTCTTTGTATAGTCAAAGATGTCTTATCTTACTAGTTTAAAACTTTCTCTAAAGAAGGAACACTTTAAACTTACAAGGGTCCTTAAGAGTCCTAAATAATGACCCTTACTGTAAACTACTGTAAATACAACAAACCCGGCATGTGAAAATCAATCAATTAATTAATGAATCAATCAATCTATAAATTAACTAAGAAAATAATTT
The DNA here is from genome assembly GCF_024256425.1 of Clarias gariepinus. Classification (NCBI taxonomy): domain Eukaryota; kingdom Metazoa; phylum Chordata; class Actinopteri; order Siluriformes; family Clariidae; genus Clarias; species Clarias gariepinus. Next base: position 35,928,950 of record NC_071106.1, read on the forward strand.
TATTACCAGTTTAAAAAATGTTCTGACCAATCAGAATTAAAAATTAGCTGATCAGCCATGCAGTATAAATTCTATTATTAGCGTACGTTGAAAAAAGCTTAAATTATGCATTGGCCTTTGATGTACAGTAAGTGACCACCATGACGTGAACAGCAGCAGGGGTATTTGTTTCACCACTTACAGTAATAATCAAATGATAATAATAAAATGAGAAACAACTGATCAATAAAAACAATTGGGTTCACACTCAATACAATAATGTGAAAATCATTTTTTTTTTCTAATTAGGCAGTGATGATAATGTTGACTGCTGATAATTAGCTCCCAATTTAAAAATAATACATAAAACCTATAGATTGTGAATCTGTTTTTTTATTCAAACCAGATTTCCAAAAACAGCAACACAGTACACAAATTCTCTTGTGTACATGCAAAAAAACATCTTTGTCCACAGTAAGCCTATTGCTTCGGACAAGTAAACATTACTTAATGTTAAAATTTATGGTAAAGATACAGGATAATAGTAAATTAAGTGTATATTACTGCTGTTCTTAGGAAGCATTTACATTTTAAGCTGTCCTTATTATTTGTCAAATAATTTGTAGAATTATTTGTCAAGGTTTCACTATTTTTTATGTGTATTTACTATTACAGGTTCTGGAAGTTGAAGTGCAAACTTTTCACAGTTTTTGACCACCAATTTCACTGTAATTTATATAAAATTTGAGCTTACATTGTGGCATCCATAAGAATAGGTTCTGAAGCATGTTGCTAACTTTTTTGTTTAACTGCTGGTTTTTATTATATTGGTTTCATATGAAGACCATTTTTAGAGCTGGCTTACAAGTATGGATTTAATTTGGTTTGTTAAGATCTGGCTTTGGTTTCTTTGCTGCTACTGTAGCTAGCCATAGTTTGCCATCCAGCCAAGCTAGGATGCGGTACACATGCCATGACTTTGATGCTTCTCTTCGACTTTACCAGCAGATTGACGCTCCAGGAAAATGAAGGTGGTGTATGTGTGTATATTAATAAGGATTACTGTACCTCTGTGAATGTTAGGGGTTGCATATGATTGGGAATATAGAGCTCCTGTGCATATCGCTGTGCCCCTTTTATATTCCACTGAAGTTCCCTCAGCTGTTTTTGCGTATTATTTAACAGTGTTGGGGGACGTTACTTTTTAAAATAACTAATTACATTACAAAATTACTGTTTTTAAAAAGTAATCAGTTACATTACAGCGTTACTTTTTGATAAACGTAACAAGTTTGAGTACTTTTCAAATGCAGAAAATGGAAACTCCTTTATGATTCCTCATGCATATTATTTTAGTCAAGACCTTTATAATTATTCTACCATCATCTCTCAGCAACGTTTGGCTTATAATCTGTTAACTACTAATACCCCTATCTCACCCACGTGGTTTCGCGCGGTGGCTATAAGTACGGTACATCATGATTCACTCACAGAGGAGGGTGGGTTATCGGGGGTGGGGCTTGTGAGACGACTTTCACACACACATACTAATGGATTGGGAATGACTGCTGTCTGGCTCACAGATTTCATAAATTATCTGAATAACATATTACATTTTTAAAAAAGTAACTAAATAACTGAGTACTTAAATGACAGACATAACACATTAGATTACTCATTACATCATAAAAGTAATCCAGATACCCCTACACCCAACACTGTTGTTTACATTCACAAGCACCTACAGATGGTACTCAACTGGAATAACAGTTTCAACGCTGTGTCTCTCACGGCAACAGCATTAGTTTCAAATATTGTAAGTAAAAAACACAAGCTATAATTGGACTATAAAAGTAATTCTGCAACTATTTTTGTTGTGCCAGCTGCCACTGTTCTCATATGGCTTTTTGTCAGGGTAAATCGGTCAATGACAACCCTGTAAATTTCCATCTACAACAGGTATATCTGTATGAATAAATAAACCATGGAATGGAAGTGACAAAAAGTTTCAGTCCAATTTAATTTTATTTGTATAGCACTTTTAACAATTGACTATGTCGCAAATTGTATAAAATGTGAATGTGTATGAGTCAAAATGATAAGATTGTCCCTGATAAGGAAAAACTCCCTGGGATGGGAGAAGGAAAAAAACTTGAGAGCAACCAGACTCAACAGGGAACCCATCCTCAATTGGGTGATAACGGAAAACCTCTCGGGTTACTTTGCTGTAACCCTGTTCCCTGAAAAGGCGGGAACGAGATGCTGCATGAAAACGCTATGGGAACATCTTTTCGTGTTGCCGGTTGTGAAGCATGTGTGTATCAAACACACCAAATTTTGGATTATATAACCTCGGTCAGGTGACGTTATCTGATGAAGTGCACCTGCAGATTATAAATAGAAGTAAACCGGGAACATTCCTCAGATCGATTTTGTCTGAAGGGTCCGGTCACGTAGGCAGTGCGGAATTGGAGCGCAGCATCTCGTTCCCGCCTTTTCAGGGAACATGGTTACAGCAAAGTAACCTGAGACGTTCCCTTTCAAAGGCTACACTCGATGTTGCGTGAAAACGCTTTGGGAACGAGAATACCAACGCCGCCGCACTGCAAGTGTCTGGACCCCAAGGTTGTGTCAGGTTAAATCGGTCAATGACAACCCTGTAAATTTCTATCTACAACAGGTATATCTGTATGAAGAAATTGTTTACCATTTATGTTTCATGACTCTGTTCAGATGTATGTTAATGCTCTTTGCTGCGCTATTTGGGGTGAATGACGTGCTAATGATGTTTGGTCTGCTTTTAGGAGTTGCCAGTCTCTGTGATCTAAGTGTCTTAAGTGTGTGTGTTTGTGTGTGTGTGTGTGTGTGTGTGTGTGTGGTGTCACCTGAGAGGTGTCAATAGGTCTTACATATTCTTAAAAAGTCGTGGATTATTTAGTAAAACAGAGGCTCTGCTGAAAACAGTTAGCCACATCAATCACTTTACCCCAAATAATAGGTCTTTCTGAGTGTTATAATTTAGTTGTAGCATAAAAGATGTACCCCCGTTAAAATGGCATATTCAGAATAAGTGCAAGTGTCTGGACCCCAAGGTTGTGTAGCGTGTGCGCGGTATGTGAAGAGGTCTCAGAACTATCTCTGGGAGGCTGACCCGAGGACCCGTGAGCCCGGAGTAGCATGAACATCCAGGCTATAAAATCTAACAAATGTTCCTCCGAAAGGAAATTTTTGCCAGGGGGAGGGCATTTTACTTTAAACTCTGCCATTATATCGGTGAGTTAAACACTTTTCTTTGCTCTTTAATTTGCTTTTTAATCTGGTTGTAACACACGCGCACAATGCGGTCTGAAGACAAAAGATTTGAGGAATGTTTCCGGTTTACTCCTATTTATAACCTGCAGGTGCGTCTGATCAGATGACGTCACCTGACCCAGGTTATATAAGCCATAATTTTCTTATGTGCAACTCACTTTCACTTTGCAAAAGGCAGTGTTTATTGTTTAGTGCATATTTAAAGCGCATAAACACAATAAAACAATATTGTTTTAGGCTAACATATCATACATTTTTGTATTATTAGTTGTACTTCGTCTTTTTGCACACATGCACAGGTGCATTACAATAATAATAAGAATAATAAGTATCATTACTGAAGGAGAGAAGAAAATGAAGAATAAAAACATTTCAGGATTTACAGTTTGAGCTCGACACGTTTATGAGTTCTGTCGCTTGCTTTCAATGGGCGCCTAAGAGAGAGAGAACACATTTTCGGCTTCAGTAGACAGACAATACTTCAGACTGAAACATGACTGCCCCCTACAGGTAATGAAGGGCATTTTCATGGCTTGCCGTGTGCAGCTGCGGCAAGTCATGGAATCCCTTTTCTCGAAACGTGCATTTTTAATGGCCAGATCTGTAAAGAGCTAAGCATGACTGGGAGCTATAAAGGACTAGGAGCTATACAAGAGGACTTAAACTCCTTAAACTGGGTTATGATTGGTTGAAATGGCGAGGTTACATCTGATGCGGACTGACACACGTGGGAAAAAAAAGTATCTTGCATATATATGCAATATATGAATTTATATTCTAATATAATATTTGATAGTGATTATAATATATATATATTATAATCACTATTAAATATTATATTAGAATATAAATTTATAGGTTTATTATTAGCAAATATGATATTACTATTATAATAAAACCTAGGCACAAGACAGCCGCCACAACCATTAATACAAATTCTTCTATAATGTTTATTTTGTAACACATTTACTTTTCAGTTGTTTGTCATGATTAGGCAAATAAATATTCAAATATAATTCAAAAAAAATTTAAATGAAAAATTGGACGCAACAAATTTTATTATAAAATAAAAGTATACATGTTGTATATGAAAAAATATATTAATATTTCTATTTTTTCATATACAACATATTTATTTTCATATTGCTTATTTTATTTTATTGTCTCATGTAATTCGTAAACCATTAACATAGGAATTTATGTTCTAACCTAATATTTGATATCGATTATGTGGGGGGGGGGCAATCCATGGCAGGGGGGCATTTCAGTGCATAGCACGTGTTCCAAAAGAAATTGAGCTCGCTCTTTTGCCATTTCGTCAACCAATTAAAGGGGTTGTGATCAGTGTTTCTACTGTCAAAGCATATCGCCTTTTAAACCAACGCACGAACGCGCAATAATCCTAGACAACTTAATCCAGCTATACTAATCATCAACAACAGGTGTGCTCGAAGAACCAACTTAGCCAGATCGTAATTAGCACGATGATCTCATCTTAGATGTGTCAGTTCATCTCGGATGTGTCAAGCGATGTACGAAGAACGGACCCCAGGACTAGGGTTAAACCAAAACATGAGAAACACAAACCGATAGAAACACAAACCACCATGTAACTAGAGCAGCACTTTAACACAACAGATGCACGACAAAGAAACTGAATTTAGGCAGACTATTTATAACTAAACTGATTAGCTACCTCGGTTCAGGTGAGCACTCCCCTCACCTGACCGAGGTGCATCCTATGAAATGTTCCAAACACAGAAACTACAAAGAACACAAAATAGAGTCTGTGTGCATGGCTCCCTCTAGGGGTTATCCGTGACATCTTTACAATACATACTTGTGGTACTTGTTACCTTAGAGAAGTATTAAAAATGTAAGGGCTAAGCTCTGTTGCACATATTTTTAATGGACAGCCACAGATTCTATCAAGCCCAGGACTTTTGTTTCCTTTAATTTTGTGAAAGGCTCTTATTTTCTTACTTTTGTTTAATGTTAAAGTGCTGTGTGTGTGCCTTTAAACTTTAATTTTCTGAGCTTCAGAATATACATATATTTTTATATATATATATATATATATATATATATATATATATATTCTTTTGTAACATGTGTTATGCGCTGAAATGCCCCCCTGCCATGAATTGCCCCCCCCCCCCACCCCACATAATCGCTAGCAAATATTATATTAGAACATAAATTCATAGGTTAATGGTTTACAAATTGCAAATTACATGAGACAATAAAATAAAATAATCAATATGAAAAATACGCTGTATATGAAAAATAGAAATATTAATATAGTTTTTCATATACAACATGTATACTTTTATATTGTTTATTTTATAATAAAATTTGTTGCGTCCAATTTTTCATTATAAAAATATTTTTTTTATTGTATATGAATATTTATTTGCCTAATCATGACAAACCCCTGAAAAGAAAATGTGTTACAAAATAAACATTATACAAGAATTTGTATTAATGGTCGTAGCGGCTGTCTCGTGCCTAGGGTTTATTATAATAGTAATATCATATTTGCTAATAATAAACCTATAAATTTATGTTCTAATATAATATTTGATAGTAATTATAATTTTATATATATATATATATATATATATATATATATAATCACTATCAAATATTATATTAGAACATAAATTCATATATATATATGCAAGATACTTTTTTTTCCACGTGTGTCAGTCCGCGTCAGATGTGACCTCGCTATTTTAACCAATCATAACCCATCAGGAGCGCAGCCTAAATCCTGTTTACATGAAATAAACCTGCTTCCGAGAGGTTTAAGCTTACGGACATGTTGCTATGACAGCAAATGCGAGATGCGCATCAAAGAAAGAAACAATCAATCCAAGAGCAGAACAAATCCACAACAAATCAAATTCAACTAACTGAGTTAGTGACGTACGAAGAACGGACCCCCGTCTAGCTCCTAGCCATGTTTATCTCCTAGTCATGTGTAGTGCCTAGCCATGTTTAATTCCTAGTGTATAGCTATAGTGTATATGTTTAAGTCCTCTTGTATAACTCCTTGTCTTCTATAGCTCCTAGTTCTTTATAGCTCCCAGTCATGCTTAGCTCTTTACAGATCTGGCCATTAAAAATGCACGTTTTGAGAAAAGGGATCCCGCGACTGTGAAAATGCCCTTCATTACCTGTAGGGGCAGTCGTGTTTCAGTCTGAAGTATTGTCTGTCTACTGAAGCCGAAAATGTGTTCTCTCTCTTAGGCGCCCATTGACAGCAAGCGACAGAACTCATAAACGTGTCGAGCTCAAACTGTAAATACTGATATGTATTTATTCTTCATTTTTTTGTCTCCTTCACTAATGATACTTATTATTATTATTATTATTATTGTAACGCACCCGTGTGCAAAAAGACGAAGTACAACTAATAATACAAAAATGTATGATATGTTAGCCTAAAACAATATTGTTTAATTGTGTTTATGCAATTAAATATACACTAAACAATAAACACTGCCTTTTGCAAAGTGAAAGTGAGTTGCGCAGGCAACTTTTTGATCAAAAGGCTGATAAACGCGTGCGCAGATATGAGTAGATTTAATCGATAAAACTACAGACATGAAATGCACCAACACAAAAATATAGGCTACTCTCTGGATACAACGCGACAGGATGCAGAATCCTCGGGCTTTGACTGCACTTTGTCTATTCATTAGTGGTAGTACACTAAAAAAAATGCTGGGTTTCTGTAAACATATCGTTGGGTTGTTTATGCTGGGTCAAAATTCTGTGTTATTTCTAGTACTTTACTCACACTGTTGGGTTGCTTTTGCTATGAATACTAAAAGTGCTGCATAACTAAACTCAATGCAAAAAACATAAAAAGAAACTTCTCCGTTTCCGCCCTTTTGTTCCGATGTTTATGCAGTAAACCCATGGGTGATATATACACACACACACACACACATATATATATATATATATATATATATATATATATATATATATATATACATACATACATACACTATACTGTTCAAAAGTTTTAGAATACTTGCAGATTTCTTTGTTTTTGTTTAGTGATTTATTTTCTACATTCTACAACAATACTGGGGATTTTAAAACTATAAAATAACACATATGGGATTAGGTAATTACGTAACAACAAGAAAAACAATAGCATATACAATAACAATAGTTGTTATTTTAAGTCACAGAGGTCAGCCTTTCTGTAATAGTTCTTACAAGAACAGTATTGTCAAGTGCATTTGCAAAATCCTTCAAGCACCATAATGAAACTGGCTCTCATGAAGGCCATCCCAGGAGGGCGAGACCAAAACCTACCTCTGCTGCACACGAAAAGTTCATTTAGAGTCATTACTTGAGTAGAAGTATAGACACTAGGGTTTAAATAGACTTCTTTAGAAGTTGAAGTATCAACTCAAGCTTTTTACTCAAGTAAAAGTGTAAAAGTACTGGTTTCAAAACTACTTAAAAGTATAAAAGTAAAAGTAACGTGAGGGAGAAAAGCATTAAGGATAAAAGCTTAGGCTGTGCCACGGGCCTATATACTGCACTAACACCTCATAAAAAAAATAAAAAAATGTGTTGGTTTTTTTGGTTGTATTTTTTAACGGCCATAGTGATTTGGGATACTGTATATGGCAATTGAAAAAGAATGCATTTTAGTACAATGCAAATACATTAAAAAAACACATATGTGTACGACTGAGCATTAACATGTTTCATGGAGAAGAAGGTATGATAACTAGTTGCCTTATTTTTATTTTATGGTGCAAAGAGTCAAACTTCAGAGGCGTGTCATCAGTAACATTTATTGGAATGTAAATGTACATCTAAGCTTAGCTGCAGGAATCTGTGAGGGCAACATACAAGAAAATTAGTGCACCCAGGGCAGGCTTAGTAACTATTACCCTTGTATGGTTGTCTACAATAAACATTAGTGCTGTCGGAATGAAGGATTAATCAGAGTGATTAATCAAAAAAAAAAAAAAAAAAAAAAAATATATATATATATATATATATATATATATATATATATATATATAATTTCTGTTACCTTCCTCGCTGGTGCTTGGTTGTGACATTTCGCCCGAATCTTGAGTCTCTATCACGGACATCTTCGTCTACTTATCACAACCTTATCAACCAAAAATGCTAATTTATTCAAAAGTCCTTGCTGGAGTGTGTGAAGTGACGTCATGTGCAGGTGCGATGGATCGCGTACCAACCAATAGGGTGTCGGAATGGTATGTTTATACTTCTCATCCAACCACAATCAAATTCGCTCCATCCGGATGGCGCGATTTATCCGGATGGTTTTTTTGGTTTCTTTTTTGAATGACAAGCTGAAATAAAATAGGAGTAACAAAACTATTTTTAAAATGCAAGGACTAGAAAGTACAGATAATTGCGTGAAAATGTAAGGAGTGGAAGTAAAAAGTCGGCTAAGAAATAATTACTCCAGTAAAGTATAGATACCCAAAATTTCTACTTAAGTAAGGTACAAATGCTTTGTTACTTGACACCTCTGCTGTTAAGACATTACAAAAACTATAAAAAAAAACTTTTAAAGCACGAATTTGGGCATCTCATTTCATCATTATGTAAATAATATGAAGCACATATACACACATTCATTATGAAATATCTGTTGTAAAACAAAACTCATGTTTGCTTCAGCATTGGAAACAATATTGTTATAGACTAACTAACTATACACAATTCTTCGCTGTACTTGGTCCGGCTTTTAGATAAAGTCCTTCCATGCACCATCTGGCGGATATTCAGTAAAGCACCAAACATTTATTTCAATTCCCGAATGTTGCTGGCGGCAAGTCGCGGCACGCCGCGCGCCAAATTGCGGCCTCTCACGGGAAAACGTGCATTCTTAATGGCCACATCTGTATGTTTAGCTCCTTGTGTAGTTTAACTCCTTGTTTAGTTTAGCTCTTGTTATGTTATCTCCATTTGATAGGTATTTCTGTTAAGTTCCCATTATTAAAAGATTTTATGAGTAATCACCTCTGCATATATGCCTCGCCTTCAACCTTCACGCACAGCACCTGTGACAAAAGATGCCACTAGTCCTTTTCCTAAAGTCAGCAGCCCTAAAACATGATTTAAGACCAGTCACTCACCTGGATTGTAATAAAGACTTAAAAAAAAAAAAAAGTAGAAACAGGATTTTTTTTTTTAATCATCTGAATGGATACAGATCTCATTTCAGGCTTTTATTTGTGGATTTTACTTCAGCTTTTAACAACATCCAACCCCAAATTTTAGTTAATTGGCCTTTAGATTATTTTAATATTGTGCGGATTCTTAACTTTCTAAATCACAGAACAGAGATTGAGGATCAGTGCAGTGTTGTCTGTCCCTGTCTGCACTTTTACTAGCTCACCACAAGGGTGTGTACTTTCACCTCTCCTCTTTATCTTTATTTTGTCTCTCATAGTTAAGGTTGACCTATAATGAAAATAATAGGCCTCTCTCATCTTTTTAAGTGGGAGAACTTGCACAGTTGGTTGCTGACTAAATACTTTTTTGCCCCACTGTACTAAATTTAGGGTTAAAGTAGGCTGTCTGGCCAAAAATGTTATGATCCATAAAAGTCGCTGTTTTATAAGGGTTAAATAATTATACATATGAAGTTGCATGGTAAAAAATCAACAGGAACATCTATAGCTATGTTTAATAATAAAAATTAGAGCATTTCCATACATACTAAATGTAATCAGAACTCTCGATTGAGATTAATAGCTGTGATAAGAAGGCCATTTGTTTGTGAGATTAATTAGACAATAGGTATGAATTTTATAGGGAGAATAAAGATCGCACTGTAGAGCAATGAAAAAGGGTCATGTGAGCTGAAGATCCAATTCGCCCCTATTCTAGAGCAATGGGCGCATCAGGGTCAGAGGGGAAGCGTATGAAGTGATGCACCCATTATGAATAGTGGCCACTGTACAAGCCTCTGGAGGCAGTGTTATGATCTGGGGTTGCTTCAGTTATTCAAGTCTAGGCCCAGTAACATTATGTGGCAATAAAATTAAGTTAGCTGATGACCTGAATGTACTGAATGACCAGGGAATCACATAAATGGAGATTCGTTCCTAATGGAACAAGTATATCATAGGATTTAACTACTAAATGGGTGGTTCTAGGAGCATAAGGAATGATTTTTACACATGAACTGACCACCAGATTGTGGTCTGTAATGAAAGGTGATTGAATTAAATCCTACAATGTGTGATTTTTGTTGTTGTTGTTCGTAGATATTAAATGAAACCTGATGTCATCAAGGGGCAGGTGTCATAGAGTGGTTTTAATGTGTATTGTTTGCCATGGGCATCTTGCAGGCAATTATTCTAAAACAAGTGAGTTAGCAAGGAATTTAGTAGCATAGATCCTGACGAATGAGAAGATCATAACACACTAACAAGTGTGTGTGTGTGTGTGTGTGTGTGTGTGTGTGTGTTACACATTACATGGCCCAAATTAGTAATGCATTTTGCTTCTTTTTGAATCCTTGGTTAGTCTAAGCAGTTGTTAATTTTGGGGGCACAACTTTTAAGCACTTAGCAGTAATTGCACTAAAAATGGAAACATATTGGCAAGCTTCTGCATACCCAAAACGACCTTCTGCAAAAAAAAAGAATGATAATTTTAAATAAACAAGTAACAAACCAGCACACTATACACTATATATAAGTATAAAGGCTAAAATGTGTTAAATTATTTACCTTACATTCATTTACACTAAACAAGTAAAAAATATTTTAATATAATTATATTCATAGACTTCCTTTATGATTGAAAAAAATTACATTTTAAATTTGTAAATGATTTATCCTATTCATGTCACCTTTCCCTTGTTTTGACACACCAATTGAAAGTCAAGAAAGGCTGTACAATTACTGATTTATTAAATTAGGTGTGCCAGATGCTGAAACAACTATAAAATAAGCAAAACAGGGTCCTCAAGTTTCTGGGTTGGAAACCTCTGGAATCCAATGTGTATAATGGAATCAATAATGTGTTCATGTCTTGGTGGTGTTCTATAAAGTTCTGTTGTTTGAATTGCTATTTAGACTAGGACTGTAGGCCGGTCCTCATGCCATTCTCTCCACCATAAAATGTAAGATTATTTGCATTTCGGGCACAAATTTGGATTTCACACCTCGATATATCCAAATTTGCACTCCACGATGAGACTCGTAGCTGCAGTAAAATATTTAAATAGTGAAAATGTTTAAAAAAAGCCACACCTCTGTGAAAGACGATCAAAGCCAAGATGGCTTGGACCTATACAGCCATCCTCTTAAACATTTCACAAGTGGAATGCCTAATCTTAAAACTCAACGTGTTTCTTAAGACTTGAAAGGAGCTCCTTGGAAGCCTGCATTTCAAATGTTAAGCAGGCAATCTGATCATGGCATCGATCATCCAGCATCTTTTGTGATAAATGCCAGTCACCCGTACAGTGCCCATACAACACACCACATTTGCATGGGGTGACTTGCATGGCACCAAGGAATTTAAACTTGATAAGTTCACAAAATTAAAGTGTTATTGAAAGTGATTATGTGAGATTATTTACAAGTAATATTAGCACATTTGGGTGACTTTACTTTATTTTTATGTTAAATATAAGTATTATGATGTCATGCACCGTGTAAACACACTTGTTTGTTTGTTTTGTAGTTTTTTTGCATGTTAAAAGCAATTTTGTTGACATATCTGACATAAATAATGCCTACTACCCTTTGTCAACTAATTGAATAATTTTTTTATTTTCTTACTTTTGTCTAAGCACTAGATATTCATTTTTTTATATAATTTAATATGTATTTAATTACTGAGGTAAGGCAAACATATAGCATTATATATTTTATTCAGTAAAGCTAAATGTATGGTGGGATGCCTGTATTCTTCCATGTAGGAAACCTCTTTTTGTGAGAAGCCATCTGTTTAGAAAAAAAGCAAATATGATTCTGTGTTCAAAATACAGAAAATCTGTGATTTTTTTCTCCATTTTCACTGTTTTTCTGCTATAGTTTGAATATTGTATTTTCTTGTATGTGTACTTTGACATGAGTTTAAATGTAAATAAGTGAAATTTGGTAAAAATTAAAAATTGATACAAATTTAAGAAGAGACCTGAAACACTGCAGGTCTTCAGAAAGCCCCAAACCCCAGAGGGTTAAAAGTAATTCTTGACCAAGGAGTTGAGTAAGCTTTAATGTGGGGAAGGGTGAATTACTTGCATACAAATATTGTCTAACATTTTTCTCCTCTTGTTTCTTATCCCTAGACCCTATGTCCTCTGTCTCTAAACCAAGGAAGAGTTCTTGTCCTGTGCCTTGGCTATCTGATGTACTGTGCAACAACAGGAGAGAATTAAGAACCACAGAGAGAGGAAGGAAGAAATCTCAGCTTGACACAGAACTTCTCTACAAATTCTCATGTGACGTGACTTCTGCCAAAACTTCTTTCTACAGAGAAAAGCTGGAAGCCTTTGCACATGATCCTGGCAAACGCCACAACATCTTCTCCTCACTACATTCTCCATCCTCTTTCAGTTGTGATCACGTCACGCTTGGCATTAAATCAAAAAGCGCATGCGTGATACATGATACTTGGTGCTTGTAAATCAAGACAATGCTCGTTTTCCAAGTCAAAATGGATTTAAAAGTCTTTGCTCGTCTTGCGGAACACTCGTAAACCGAGTTACTCGTAATCCAAGGTTTCACTGTATATATATATATATATCTCCAACCAATCTAAATTCGAAGTGGCACATTCCACAGAGACTGCCCTTCTGTCAGTCACTGTGAAGCTCCATGCTGCTAGATCTGCTAAACTGTCATATGTCCTCATCCTCTTGGACCTGCCAGCTGCATTTGACACAGTGAACCACAAGATTCTATTATCTATTCTTAAAAGCCTTGGAATCTGTGGAGCAGCGTAGCAATGGTATGCTTCTTATCTAGAAGATAGTTCATATGAGGTGACATGGAGGGGATCCACATCTGCCCCACTCAGACTCTCTACTGGTGTCCCACAGGGCTCAGTACTTGCCAAGTCTTCTCAGTCACAGGTCAAGACCTTGTGATATCCCTGTGATATCAGATTACTCCTTCAGCCACAGCTCGCAATCTTGGGGTAACCGTGGACAATCATCTGTCATTTTCCTCACACATCGCTAACCTTACTCGCTCTTGTCAATTTCTTTTTTACAACATCAGAAGAATTTCTTTTCTCACAGGCTACTTAGGTTCTTGTTCAGTTGCTTGTTTTTTTAAGACTGGACTACTGCAACTCACTCCTGGCAGGTCTGCCACTGTGCACAATTTGTCCTCCGCAACTAATTCAGAATGCAGCAGAATGTCTCGTTTTCAACCTTCCCAAGTTTTCCCACACCTCCCCACTCCTCCGCTCCCTCCACTGGCTTACTGTAGCTGCTTGCAATAAATTCTTAACCCTGATGCTCGCCTACAAAGCTGAAAATGGACCAACACCCACTTATCTCTCTGCTCTAATCACACCACGCACTGCACCACGTTCTCTCCAATCCTCCAGCGCTGCTCGCCTCGTCCCACCATCTTTCAGGGATCGAGGACGCCACTCATCCAAACTCTTTTCTGTTCTGGCACCTAGGTGGTGGAACGAACTTCCTCTAGATGTCCGTTCAGCAGAGTCTTTGACAATCTTTAAACCACGACTTAAGATGCATCTGTTTCTTCAATACTTGGACTAATTATCCTCCCATAAAAAAAAAACTCTTTTCTTTTCTTTGTGATTGACTGATGGCACTTAGTTAGTAACCTAGTTAACCCAGTGTAAGTATCTATCTAGTGATGTAAACTTTAAAGCACTTTTTGTAAGTCGCTCTGGATAAGAACTATATTTTTAAATCTGAATAAAAGTGTCTGCCAGGTGCCTAAAAGTAATGCAAATGTAAATGTCTAACACAATATAGCACACACAATTACACTGAAACAACAACAATTGAGAATTAATAGCAAATTAAGAGGACCTGATTAGACATAAACATTACAAAATCCCAAAAAAAAATCCTATGAAACATTTACACAAATGTAAGACAATTTAGATTTTGATTTATTAAAATCTTCTATCATATTGTTATGACTTACAGTATAATTGAAAACTGCGGGAAAGTTCTTCCTTGATCCCTGAAAGATGGTTAGATTAGGTGTGCAGTGCTGGAAGATTGGAGGGAACATGGTGCAAGGATGCCACATAAGGTCTGTTTGAGATGTGTGGCGTGTGGCGACTAGAGACAGTTCCACTTTACCATGAAAACGGTCCTGGGCTAGGCTGATGCAGACAGCTACAGTATCCTTGTTACCACCTGAGGACTTGTGAGTGCAGTCGCTCAGTTTTTCAGGACTGGAATTTCCTTCAGTCTACCTGATCCTCCAATAATGACCTGAACTCCATATTAATCTAAAGACATCAACTGTTACACTTCCAGCTGCCTAACACCCATGACTGCAGATACAGTGGTGTGAAAAATTATTTGCCCCCTTCCTGATTTCTTATTCTTTTGCATGTTTGTCACACAAAATGTTTCTGATCATCAAACACATTTAACTATTAGTCAAAGATAACATAATTAAACACAAAATGCAGTTTTTAAATGATGGTTTTTATTATTTAGGGAGAAAAAAAATCCAAACCTACATGGCCCTGTGTGAAAAAGTAATTGCCCCCTGAACCTAATAACTGGTTGGGCCACCCTTAGCAGCAATAACTGCAACCAAGCGTTTGCGATAACTTGCAACGAGTCTTTTACAGCACTCTGGAGGAATTTTGGCCCACTCATCTTTGCAGAATTGTTGTAATTTGAGGGTTTTCCAGCATGAACCGCCTTTTTAAGGTCATGCCACAATATCTCAATAGAATTCAGGTCAGGACTTTGACTAGGCCACTCCAAAGTCTTCATTTTGTTTTTCTTCAGCCATTCAGAGGTGGATTTGCTGGTGTGTTTTGGGTCATTGTCCTACTGCAGCACCCAAGATCACTTCAACTTGAGTTGACAAACAGATGGCCGAACATTCTCCTTCAGGATTTTTTGGTAGACAGTAGAATTCATGGTTCCATCTATCACAGCAAGCCTTCCAGGTCCTGAAGCAGCAAAACAACCCCAGACCATCACACCACCACCACCATATTTTACTGTTGGTATGATGTTCTTTTTCTATAATGCTGTGTTACTTTTACGCCAGATGTAACGGGACACACACCTTCCAAAAAGTTCAACTTTTGTCTCGTCGGTCCATAAGGTATTTTCCCAAAAGTCTTGGCAATCATTGAGATGTTTTTTAGCAAAATTGAGACGAGCCTTAATGTTCTTTTTGCTTAAGTGGTTTGCGTCTTGGAAATCTGCCATGCAGGCCGTTTTTGCCCAGTCTCTTTCTTATGGTGGAGTCGTGAACACTGACCTTAATTGAGGCAAGTGAGACCTGCAGTTCTTTAGATGTTGTCCTGGGGTCTTTTGTGGCCTCTCGGATGAGTTGTCTCTGCGCTCTTGGGGTAATTTTGGTCGGCCGGCCACTCCTGGGAAGGTTCACCACTGTTCCATGTTTTTGCCATTTGTGGATAATGGCTGTCACTGTGGTTCGCTGAAGTCCCAAAGCTTTAGAAATGGCTTTATAACCTTTACCAGACTGATAGATCTCAATTACTTTTGTTCTCATTTGTTCCTGAATTTCTTTGGATCTTGGCATGATGTCTAGCTTTTGAGGTGCTTTTGGTCTACTTCTCTGTGTCAGGTAGCTCCTATTTAAGTGATTTCTTGATTGAAACAGGTGTGGCAGTAATCAGGCCTGGGGGTGACTACAGAAATTGAACTCGGGTGTGATAAACCACAGTTAAGTTATTTTTTAACAAGGGGGGCAATCACTTTTTCACACAGGGCCATGTAGGTTTGGATTTTTTTCTCCCTAAATAATAAAAACCATCATTTAAAAAACTGCATTTTGTGTTCAATTATGTTATCTTTGACTAATAGTTAAATGTGTTTGATGATCAGAATCATTTTGTGTGACAAACATGCAAAGTAATAAGAAATCAGGAAGGGGGCAAATAGTTTTTCACACCACTGTAAATCCCTGCTATCCGTTATCACCCAAATGAGAATGGGTTCCCTGATCCCATCGCCCTCGGCTTGCTCATCAGTGACGAGACATGTAGCTGCATTCTGGATCAGCTGCAGGTGACGAATGGTGGACAGAGGCGGACTTGCCAGGAGTGAGTTGCAGTAGTCCAGTCTTGAAATGTGTATTTTGGGGTACTGGGTTTTGGGTATAAAGTTTCTACTATAGTTTAAAAGTTTTTTTTTTTTTTTGACATGAGTTTAAAAGTCGCACATAAATGTAACATATTTACATTAGCCACATTAGTAAAGCCCATTTTTTGCACTATGTAAATAAGTGAAATGGTCGTAATGATTTGAAATTTACACAAATTTAAAAAGGCCTAAAGCATGCAGGCTTAGGGAAAGTCCTCAAACCCCGGAGGGTTAAAGATAATCCTCGTCAAAGGAGCTGATTTAAGTTAGCTTAAGGTGGAGATGGGTGAATTACTTAAATAGTGTCTGACATTGTAAAGCACACACAGTAATACTAAAACAACTGCAACTAAAAACAAAAAGAAATAAGTAAAATTATATTCTATTCTATTTTTCCAGATATTTATATATTTAAAGTTTGATGTTTTAAATGTATTTTTATATTATAATAATAATAAAAAGATACAGAAGTAGGCTATATAACAGTTTACTCATTTTACAAACAAAATTGTCATCTATCTTTTTGTTGGTCAATTTCATGTCTTTTGTTTTTCAAACAAAAAATGTCACTGGCAGCAATTCTAAGTCAGATTTTTTAGAGCTCCTATTTTGTTTCCTATTTATATATTTACACAATTATTTTAGTTACTAGCATCACTACTTGCTACTAGCGCTAGTCCTGAGTACATCTTGCCAGTTTAGTTGTGTGGTGATGGGCTTACAGCCAGTGCACCCCATAAAACAAAAGGGGGATGGCTTGTATTTATTCATTGCACATTTGTTAGACAGTATGGCTTGTATTTTCCAAGTCATTCTTGGAAATGTTTTATTGCTAACTTATTGGAGTTGTGACAATACCTAGACACCTAATTTAATTGAAACTTTTAAATAAACCATACAAAATTTTGCCTAAAAGCATGATTTTTTCTCCATTTTGCACAAATGGCTAGACAATTTACTGTTGTGTTTGTTTGTTTTAAGATAAGAGGAACTTTATTTATTCCGATGAAAATTCTTTTGTCACAAACATGCTCAATGCAACCAAGAAACAAGAAAAATAAAAATATAATAATATATTTACCTTAATATAATCTCTTACAGAGCAGTGAAGAGTTGTACAGTCTTATTGCCACAGGAAGGAAGGATTTCCTGTAGCGGTCAGTTCTGCATTGAGAGGCGATGAGTCTTTTCATATACACTCACCTAAAGGATTATTAGGAACTCCTGTTCAATTTCTCATTAATGCAATTATCTAATCAACCAATCACATGGCAGTTGCTTTAATGTATTTAGGGGTGTGGTCCTAGTCAAGACAATCTCCTGAACTCCAAACTGAATGTCAGAATGGGAAAGAAAGGTGATTTAAGCAATTTTGAGCGTGGCATGGTTGTTGGTGCCAGACGGGCCGGTCTGAGTATTTCACATTCTGCTCAGTTACTGGGATTTTCACGCACAACCATTTCTAGGGTTTACAAAGAATGGTGTGAAAAGGGAAAAACATCCAGTATGCGGCAGTCCTGTAAGCGAAAATGCCTTGTTGATGCTAGAGGTCAGAGGAGAATAGGCCGACTGATTCAAGCTGATAGAAGAGGAACTTCGACTGAAATAACCACTCGTTACAACCGAGGTATGCAGCAAAGCATTTGTGAAGCCACAACACGCACAACCTTGAGGCAGATGGGCTTCAACAGCAGAAGACCCCACCGGGTACCACTCATCTCCACTACCAATAGGAAAAAGAGGCTACAATTTGCACAAGCTCACCAAAATTGGACAGTTGAAGACTGGAAAAATGTTGCCTGGTCTGATGAGTCTTAATTTCTGTTGAGACATTCAAATGGTAGAGTCAAAATTTGGCGTAAACAGAATGAGAACATGGATCCATCATGCCTTGTTACCACTGTGCAGGCTGGTGGTGGTGGTGTAATGGTGTGGGGGATGTTTTCTTGGCACACTTTAGGCCCTTTAGTGCCAATTGGCCATCGTTTAAATGCCACCGGCTACCTGAGCATTGTTTCTGACCATGTCCATCCCTTTATGACCACCATGTACCCATCCTCTGATGGCTACTTCCAGCAGGATAATGCACCATGTCACCATTTTTGAACATGACAATGAGTTCACTGCACTAAAATGGCCCCCACAGTCACCAGATCTCAACCCAATAGAGCATCTTTGGGATGTGGTGGAACGGGAGCTTCGTGCCTTGGATGTGCATCCCACAAACTCCATCAACTGCAAGATGCTATACTATCAATATGGGCCAACATTTCTAAAGAATGCTTTCAGCACCTTGTTGAATCAATGCCACGTAGAATTAAGGCAGTTCTAAAGGCGAAAGGGGGTCAAACACCGTATTAGTATGGAGCTCCTAATAATCCTTTGGGTGTGTGTGTGTGTGTGTTTTAATTATTCCACTTCTATATTTCATCTTAAATCAAATACAGATAATTAAATTGGGTTTTATGTGATTTTTACATAAAATTAGTTATCCCGACATCTCCACCATTTCACACTTGAAAAGATGGAGGATGACAGTAAAGGTAAATTCCAGTGGCAGGATAGTGAGGACAATGCTTTACTTTTTTTTAATCTCTAAGTCTTCTTATAAACTTTTGTAAAGTCTTGAGATCCAATTATCAGAAAAAAAGTTATGCACAAGAACCCAAAAACAATGGAATCGTCCATAAAAAAGGAGCAGCTAAAAAGGTAATGGCAGTGGAAAATAATGTGCGTAATGTGGGCATCATGTGTCCCATAAAAACTATTTAAAAACATACACTGATTTAAAAAAATAAATAAAATATACAACTACTATCATGCTTTCTTAACCAGCTGGATGGTGTCTAGTTCAATTCAATTCAATTCAATTTTATTTGTATAGCGCTTTTAGCAATTTTCATTGCCGCAAAGCAGCTTTACACAGTCAAAAGAATTATTTAGGTTTGTATGAAATGTGAATTTGTATGAATCAAAATGGTCAGTTTGTCCCTGGTGAGCAAGCCGAGGGCGACAGTGGCAAGGAAAAACTCCCTGAGATGGTAATAGGAAGAAACCTTGAGAGGAACCAGACTCAACAGGGAACCCATCCTCATTTGGGTGAAACAGAAAGCAGTAAATGATCTGCATTATTACAGTGTGTAGGGTGGGAGGCAGTTCAGCTATAATAGCTGATGTTAATTGATGTTAATATGGAGTCCAGGTAGTTATTGAAGACCCAGGTAGACTTGTAAGAAGTTCCAGTCATGAACTATCGAACTGTCAAGTCCCCAGAGAAACAGTTGCCAACACCAGTCAAGGCCAGAACCATTTTCTAGGTGGAGAGAATCATTCCCAGACACCAGACGCATCCCAGAGAGACACACGGGGCATCCATGTGACGAGATCTTCAGCCAGAAGCGGGGCACCAGGATGGGTCAGACAGGTCCGGAGGGCAGCGGGAGTCTGGATCACTGGCAGCTCAGGAACGACATGTGTAGCTCGACAGAGAGAGAGAGAGAAAGAGTGAAAGGGGGGACAGGAGGAGAGAGGAAAAAGAAAGAGGGGGGGAAGAGAAGAAGAGGAGAGATGGCAAGTTAGGTATGGTCACAGTCACACAATGTATAATGTGAATGTATATTAACTGTAGAGTGCAAGCAGAGACTCCGGCAGAACTAACTATGACAGCATAACTAAAAGGGAGAGCCAGAAGGAAACACAAACATGAGGGCTTCCTGACATGTAAAGCAAACAATCACCTCACCGTCAGCAAACCTGAGTGATCAATGAGAGTGAGGAAGACAGCATCCAAACATACCAGTTCACCATAATACTCTACGTCCATGAGTCCCCCAGATCTGCTCCTTTACCTATGGCAAATCTATTTATAAAAATGCTTGGCTAAATAAATAGGTTTTTAGCCTGGACTTAAACACTGAGACTGTGTCTGAGTCCCGAACACTATTTGGAAGACTATTCCATAACTTTGGGGCTTTGTAAGAAAAAGCTCTGCCCCCAGCTGTATTTTTCATAATACGCGGTACTGACAAGCAGCCTGCATCCTTTGATCGAAGTAGGCGTGGCGGATCGTAAGACACTAGCAGTTCGCTCAGGTACTGCGGGGCGAGACCATTTAATGCTTTATATGTCAAGAGTAGTATTTTAAAATCAATGCGAAATTTCACAGGGAGCCAATGGAGTGAAGATAAGATAGGGGTGATGTGCTCATATCTTCTGGTTCTGGTGAGGACTCTCGCTGCTGCATTCTGGACTAGCTGAAGCTTATTTATGCATCTAGCTGAACAACCAGACAGTAAGGCATTACAATAGTCCAACCTAGAGGTGATAAAAGCATGAACTAGTTTTTCTGCGTCGTTTAGCGACAATAAATTTCTTATTCTGGCAATATTTCTGAGGTGAAAGAATGCTATCCTGGTAATATTATCTACATGTGCTTCAAATGAAAGGCTGGAATCAATAATCACACCAAGGTCTTTCACTGTTGCATTTGATGGAACAGAAAGGCCATCTAAAGTTACGGTGTGATCTAAAATTTTACTCCTAGCTGTATGCGGTCCTATGACTAGAACTTCTGTCTTATCCGGATTTAGCAGAAGGAAGTTAATTAGCATCCAATTTCTTATGTCCTGCACACATTGCTCAATTTTAGTAAGCTGTTTTTTCTCATCAGGTTTTGCTGAGACATATAACTGTGTATCGTCAGCATAACAATGAAAACTAATACCATGCTTACGGATTATGTTGCCCAGAGGAAGCATGTAAAGGGAAAAAAGCAGTGGACCTAAAACTGAACCCTGCGGAACGCCAAACTCCACTAGAGAACATGCAGAATAATCACCATTTAAGTCTACATACTGATAACGATGGGTCAGATAGGATCTGAGCCAGGAGAGGGCTGTACCCTTAATTCCCACTACATTTTCTAATCTGTGAAGAAGAATAGCGTGATCAACAGTGTCAAAAGCTGCACTGAGGTCAAGTAATACAAGCATAGTTACACAACCCTGATCAGAGGCCAATAGAATGTCATTTACTACTTTAACGAGCGCTGTCTCTGTACTGTGATGAGGCCTAAATCCTGACTGATACAGTTCATGTATGCCATTTCTATGTATATATGAGCATAGCTGCTCCGCTACTATCTTTTCCAGGATCTTAGAGATAAAGGGGAGGTTTGATATTGGTCTGTAACTGGACAGCTGACAGGGGTCGAGGTCAGGTTTCTTAATTATTGGTTTGATAACTGCTAATTTAAAAGATTTTGGAACATATCCAATGCTGAGTGAAGAATTAATTATTCTCAACAGGGGTTCTATTATTGCTGGTACTATCTGTTTAAGAAAATGTGTCGGTACAGGATCTAATATACAGGTTGATGAATTTGAAGAAGAGATGAGTGAAATTAGTTCATTCTCTTCAAGGGGAGTAAAGTATTCTAGGTTCTGGTCTGACATGGCTAGATTAACATCTGCATCAATTACATTGTTCGGTTTCAAAACCTCAATTTTATGCCTAATATTTACAATTTTATTATTAAAAAAGTTCATGAAGTCCTCACTATTGCATGATGTTGTTGTGGAGATTTCTGCAGTGGTCTTATTTGTGGTTAATTTGGCTGCAGCATTAAATAAGAATCTAGGATTATTTTTGTTATTTTCTATAAGAGTGGAGAGATATGTTGATCTAGCTACACTAAGAGCTTTTCTATAGTTCAGGATGCTCTCCTTCCATGCTATTCGAAATACTAGTAATTTAGTTTGACGCCATTTACGTTCTAATTTCCGAGCGGTCTGTTTTAAAGTGCGCGTGTGATCGTTATACCAGGGAGCAAGTTTTTTATCTCTAATAATTTTTCTTTTGACTGGAGCTACATTATCTAGGGTATAGCGAAATGTCGACTCTAAATATTCAGTCGCCTGATCGAGTTCTGTGGGGTCAGACGGTGATCTAATCGAAGTTGGGAACTCTGGGAGATTACTGATAAAACTCTGTTTGGTAGTTGATGTGAATGTACGTTTCATACGGTAGCGCGGCGCTGTGTGTACATTATTACTGTGACACACTTGAATTGAGACAAGATAGTGATCTGAGATAACTTCAGATAGTGGTATTGTGAATAAATTTCTTATACTTAATCCAAATAATATTATTAAATCTAAAGTGTGACCTGCTTTATGAGTGGGTCCTACTACACACTGATTTACTCCTACCAAGTCCAGTATAGACATAAATGCAGTTCTCAGAGGGTCTTCTGGGTTTTCAAAATGAATATTAAAATCTCCAGCAATTAACACTTTGTCTACAGAAACGACTAGGTTTGAGAGGAAATCTGCAAATTCACTAAGAAATTCAGAGTACGGCCCTGGAGGTCTGTAAATGACAATTAGCGGGATCGACTGAGCTGACTTAATATAGTTAAATACACTTATGTTACTATAAAGAATTTCAAATGAATTAAATTTGTGTCCGTGTTTTTGTACAATAGTCAAATTATCATTGTGAATAACTGCGACGCCTCCTCCTCTACCAGTTAACCGAGGCTGGTGTATGTAGCTGTATCCAGGAGGACTAGCTTCATTTAGAGCTACATACTCGTCCTGTTTAATCCAGGTTTCTGTTAAACAGAGTATATCAAACTCCTGATCTGTGATAATTTCATTAACTATAACTGCTTTAGATGCGAGAGATCTAATATTTAACAGTCCTAGCTTCAGATCAGAGGTGCCGGCTGCGCATTCAGTCTGATCCAAGTTTGTGGTCTTTATGCTAATTAAATTACTAAAACAGACTTTCTGAGTCTTTCTAAATTTGATTTTAGCTCGGGGAACAGACACAGTCTCAATAGAGTGAACCCTGAGTGACGACTCTATGCAGCTAGCAGACGGTTGGTTTAGCCTGTCTGTCTGCTCCCTGGCCTGGGCTCTGGATTGTCACCGATTAACTAGGCCTCTTCTAAGACTATGAGCTATACTACAAGAAATGAGAGCAGCACCTTCCCGAGTGGGATGGACACCGTCCCGCCCTAACAGGCCAGCTTTGCCCTCAAAGGTCTTCCAATTATCAATAAAGCCCACGTTGTTTTCGGAGCACCACCTGGACATCCAGCGGTTCAGCGACCATAACCTGCTGTAAGTTATGTCACCACGTCTCATTGGGATGGGACCAGAGCATACTACTCCATCGGACATCGCCTTCGCTAATTTAAACACCTCTATAAAGTTATTCTTACTAACCTCTGACTGACGAAGGCGTATATCATTAGCTCCAGCATGTACTACTATCTTGGAGAACCTGTGCTGTCCTAGAGCCCTAAGATTACCTGCTATGTCCGGTGCTCTGGCTCCCGGGATACACCTAACCACTGCCGCTGGCGCCCCTAAAGGTCTAGCTAATTTCACGTGTCTCATTATAGAGTCTCCTATAACCAGAGCTCTTTCAGGTTTCTCAGTGGGTGCATCACTGAGGAGAGCAAACCTGTTGGACACGTGAAGCGCAGAAGAGGTGTGCTCCGGTGGGCTAGCCTTAGCGTTAGCTTTGGCTGAACGAGTATGCCGCCGAGTCGTCACCCACTCGCCCCGCTGTGAGGGCTCTAATGCCGGAGTCGGGGGCTGGTTATCTCCGCCTGCGGCACCCAGACTGTCCGCTACAGGAATAACGCTGCTCTTACACTCTCTAACCCTCTCTAAAGTCTGGATGCGCTCCTCTAACGCTGATATCTTCTCCGTCAGAGTGCTCACTAACACACACCTATCACAAATAAAATTACCGCTAACGACGGAGGAAGAATGTCTAAACATCCTGCACTCTACACACTGAACAAGCTGAATATTAGACATGATATCGTACCTGAGTCGGAGTTGTAGTTGTTTGGAGCTGAATTCCGTTTGTTGTTTTTAGAAAAAGAAACTCGCGCGTTCTCCAAAAAGCGCAGAAAAAGGCGAAGCCAAATAGTGTGAGATGTAAAAACTAGTTGCTATTAATATTATTATTGTATAAATGAAAAAAAGTATGTAATTTAAACGCTAACACAAACGCAAACTTTCGCGGCAACGATACGAAAACAGGAAGCTACGTCAGCAACAGGAAGTCATCCAGCACTGTGTCTAGTTGAGGTTGTCACTGATGTAGAGCCCAGGTATTTGAATACGCTTACCCTCTGCACCTCTAATTTATATGCTGGCTTTGATGTCTCATCTCCTTTCTTATTTCCATCATCATTTACATATTTTTGTTTACATTAGTGTGAAATTTTTATCAGCTACCAATTCTGGTTTGGAAACTTCCTGACTTGTATGGTGGCCACAATATGGTCAACACAGCTGTTACTGTATTCAATAATGTATAATGTGTCACTGGTTCAAAGCACTTGCCAAATTAAATGGAATAGCTCTTGCTTCTAGTCAATGTTTATGCCACAAGTCTTCTTTTCATTTAAATTTGTGCTGTTGGAATAATCAACAAATTCAACTGGGGGTTGTTTTATTTCAATTAACAATACATTTACTGTTAATCTCTATGTGAAAGATGAGTAAATAAAGAGTTAAATGAAACAAAAATTTAAGATGTAAATCGGAGTCGAAAAGACAGGCCATTTTTCTTTTTCACATTTAATTTTTAAAAAATTTTTTGCATCCATGACTTATCATCTTCAAACCACCCTGGCCAATAAAAATTATCTGCTGCCTTTCCCTGCAGTTTTAACATCCCCAAAACACCACTAGTAGAAATATAACATGTAAATGTGATGTTTTATTAGAATGGAATGTCAGAAGCCTAACCAACCTAGATTGCCACATCTGAAGCTGATCTCATAAAAGGGCATTTTTCTGTAACTTAGCATCTTACAGCATTATATACAGTAGTTAACAACTGAATTAATATCAAACTGAATATTGCAAAGGGAATGGTTGTAGTTATTAGCAAGGATAGAGTGGATTATAGTACAGTTGGTTTCACATTTAAAATTTCTATAGCAGTAAAGTTATTGAATTTTGTTGATTTAATTGTTATTTTTTGCAACTCATAATAGACTGTACCAAAGTGCATTCATTTCCATACATACCTTTACAATTATTATTTTTTTAATAATAAAAAACACCCGACTCATTTAACAAATAATTTTTTTTATCAGCACAAGCAGTTGTCTGTCATTTATTTTTATATGTGCATTAAAATAATTTTTAAGAAAAATTAAACAAACAAATAAATAAACAAATATTCCATACTGTAGCCTAACAGTGTAATATGTTTGATGTCCTGTGAGGTATTTCTCTGTAATCTTGTGTATTCTTCTGTAAACAAACGGTTGGGTCTTAACTTTTTAGATGGTCCCTTAGTGACCGGCAGGCTATAACAGGAGAAGATCTAATTATTTGTAATAGCTTCTCTGTCCGCTCCAAAGTAAGAAAATATGCGATTTGTAATTTTGGTGTGTTCATTTCTTGGTGAGTTCATTGCTTAAATTTCCCCCCTCTTGGTCATCAACTGTGAATGACCTCATTCCCCATACAATCACGCCCCACAGTATAGACCCACCCCTGACACTGATTGACAGGTTTCTGTGTAACGCGTCGGAAATGCAATTGCAAATGAATTGCGATTGCGTTTGAGTTTTGGCAAGCTACATACGCGACGCAGAGAGGGTGAAAAAAACTGACTATTTAAATATTTAAAAAAATGTCCGGGATTACCCTCTATAGATGACAGTGATAGAGATAGTGATTTGGCTTTGTCTAATACTGATAAGCCTTCAACAATTCATCGCCTCGCAGCATACATAGACACACTGACATCTGTTCAACATATTGATTTACAGCGCAGCTTACTACAACAGTTGGCGCCAGCGTGTGTGGCTTGCCGTTTTCTGCTGACATTGTTTTGGGGATTATTATTGTTTTTGTCACTTGTCACTCAAAAAGTTAACTCTCTGTTGGTATATGATCGCCAAACACTCTTGAGCCTTTGAAAGCTGGAGAAAGCACTCCTGTCGCCGAGGCAAACGCAGCAGTCATCAAGTGAAACTTAAGGCCTGTTTTGCATGTTTTCCTGAGACCTTCTGATCGTTCCATGGAACTGATCAGTACCGTATTATGTCTCGGGGTTTCATGGATGCAGTACCCTGGCTTATACCTGTTGTTGCCTCTGGTGAATTTTCTTGTTCGCATCGCAGCACTCCGTGTTTTTTGCCAGCTGCGAGGGGTGAATAGAGGGAACCTGCGCTCGTTGTGTCGGGCTCTTTGGCCTTATCTCAACCAGCCTTCGGCTCTAAACAGGATGACCAAGATGGGCCTGGTGAATGTAAGGTTTGGACATGGCTGAGTGTTGGTGAGTACAGTGCCTTCTCTGAACCTTTCCCCCATCCTATGCCTATCTAAACTCTCCGAGAACATCGGGTCGAGGAGGAGAAATCACGGTGGTCTATAGGGATAACTTCTATTGTAAGCAGCTGTCGTTATTTACTTTTTCCAGCTTTGAGCTGAACTTATTTGAGCTTGGCCGCTCTTACACAGTGCTGTGTGGAATGATTTATCGTCCACCTAAGTATAATACCTCTCGGATCTGCTTAAGGCCTAGGCTGCATCCCGGATGATCATCGAATAAGTTTTTGCTGATGGTACCCAAGACCAAAGGCAAGTTCAGGGGTGATCGGGCATTCTCTGTGGCGGCACCCAAATTGTGGAATGACCTTCTATTGACTATTCGTGAGGCCACTGACTTAAATTTGCATGTTTTTCCTGGCGTTTGAACCAACATGAGATGTTGATTTTAAATATTGTTTTGATTAGATATGTGTGTGATGTGATTTTAATTATGGTTCTTTTTTATATTATTTTGTACAAATTTTATTAATTTTGTATTATTATTATTATTTTGTTTTTATTAATTTTTTTATTTTATTGGATTACTATATAGTTTTATTATTTATGTAAAGCACTTTGGGGCATTCTGGTTGTTAAAGTGCTATACAAATAAAGATGAGTTGAGTTAAGTTCAGGCTTCTCAAAGCTCACACTTTTATCCACCCATTCCATCCTGCCTGCTGGGCACCCATGCTGGGCAACAAGTTAATAAACAATTATAGGAAAAAAAATAAACAATTGTATTACATGTAGATTTGTAGTATGTGTCTATTTGTATCAATTTTGTGTTGTTGCACCCAGCATGGATGATCAAACAAATCCTCATAACAACGGAAACCCCACAACAAGCACCCAGTTATGAGTCTTATTTGGACAAGATCAGATTTTTATTTCATTGTTAACAAATCAGCTCGCACAGTAGAGAATTACTGGTATGACAAAGAATGAAAGATAAATTGAAGCTGGTTTACAGGACAGATGTTGAAATGTGCTTAGTGGTTATAGAAAATTATTTAATATTAATTAAATACATTTATTATTTGATTTCACTAATATATTAACCCCACAATTTTGATATTTAAAAGCCACTTGTCTATAAATAAAATTCCAAGCACTTTTTACAATTCAATAACTTGTATACACTACTGAGCTACGCAAACATGTTCTTCCTGAAGAGGTTTCCACTTTGTGAAAAAATTAACTGTGGAAAAAGAATGAGAAAGAACATTTTTGCATTATTCCAGCAATTTTAGACATACTCTAAAGTTGAGGAACATTTATTTATACAATAATGTAGTGAGGTAGTATAATTTCTTATCAAATGTACATATTTTTGTACAGATCTAAATCGAAGTCTGCCATTTCAATTAAGTAATGAGAGTAAGATTTAGAGAATCCATTAAATATTCTCACCTCCAGCAGAGAAAATTCAGCTTCTCATTGCAATTTCGATTCTCCCATTTATAGGTCTTAATGTTGAGGGCACCACAGCAGTAAGGTTGAGCTGGGCATGATGGCAAATTAACCGGTGTACTTGGGATCCCTATGTCTGGCCGTGCCTCCAGAGGCTCCCTATTCAGCCAAAACCAGTTTCCATTCATGAAGCGCAGACCGGTCCAAATATTGTCCGTTTGGGTCAGGTTAAGCTCTGCTTGTGCCAAAAGCACTTGTTTCATATAGGGCAAGGAGGTCAAACCAGTGTAGTTAGTATTGCAGTACTGCCTAGCCTCCTCCCACGTTTTACTCTCTTTCACCAAAATCAAATATCTGGAGCAGTAGAAAGGGGAACACGTTCCACAGAAGTCATTTTTCCAGTATCTATTTTCGACAAACGTGCAATTAAATGTTTTATCAGGTAAAGGAAATCCATTTAACCAACTGGAGTATGAAACATCCTTTCCCATAGACCACTTCCACTTGTTATTGGGCACATCTGTTCTTTGCAACCCAATCCAGCCGCTTTGCCCATTTGCAGAATCTACAAGTATCTTTTGTTCTCCAAGATTATTAATTACAGCCAAATGTTTGTAGTAGTTATGGCAATACCAGTTAGCCACATTCCAGTCACAACATTTAGGAAAGTAAGTATATTCTAATAATGTCCCTACAGACAACCCACAACCTGCCATAAGGAGGTAAAAACAAAAGAAAAACTTCATCTCTGCTATAAAGTGTCTGAACTCTGTAAATCTTTTTACTCCTCTGTGTCACCTCAACTTACAGCATGGTTTTATCCAGACTTAGATTCACAAATGCATGCAAAAACAAAGTAAACAAAGCAGATCCAACTAAAAGGATGGGGAGGATGCAAAATAAACCAAATGTTTTCTTATATACATATTAAGTATAGTATATAACATGAATTACTCTGTCTGTGTGTGTGTGTGTGTGTGTGTTTAAGAGGCAGGGAGTGGATAAAGGATTTGAATTAGTGATTGGGATTGAGTAATGATTGGGTCTAATCTGCCATTGATCTAAAATCATTTTCACTGCACTGCCAAATTCCACTTAAGCCCTGCTTTCAGGTCAGTGGAGTCCCAGCCACATCATTGACTAGATCATTGCTAAATCATAGCAAATTCCCCCGTTTCACCCTGGAAATCCTCTGCACATGAACACAACACAATCCTTTTTCATTGTTTAAAGATGCAATACTCTGGCCATGATAACCCAAGCAGACTTTGATTGGCTGAGGCAGGCCATCACCCAGCAAGGAGCCCTACTTGGGGTTCATCAGCAGAGCATCCAGCAGTTTTACCAGACACTTTCCTACATATCTACTCAGCTACTGCAACTATTAGTCATCTCTCCTATAATCTCAGCACACCCCATCTGCCTGAACCTCACCTCACCCGCCCTCAACTAGAACCTGTTGCTTTTTTCCATTACAGTGTTGTGTTCTTCGTTACTGGAGCTCCAACCCTTCCCGGCTAAACATTTGAGGGTGGCATATAAAATTACTCTCCTTACTGAAAAAGCGGCAAATGGGGAAAATGTATTTTAGGATGCCAACAGCCCCTGCTGTGCTTCCAATAGGTCCTTCACTGAGAATATAAGTAAGGTTTTTGACTCACACCTGCTAGAGCAAAACACATGCTGAGGCTCTACAAAGACTCCCACACTGCTTATGACTATGCCATTGAGTTCTATACCAGGGCAGCATTCACCAACTGGGACTTTCAAGTCCTTTAATGCCTTCTCTATAAAATAACCAACTCGTTTAAGGACCAGTTGATCTCCCAAGAACTCCCTAGTGATCTTAGTGGACTCATGGACCTGGTGGTTCAAATTAATGCTCAACTGAGACAAAGTAGTCGAGTTCTTCCCACGGCTTCATTAAGTATCAGACCATCTTCACTTCCCTAATTATTGAACTCCCTGGCAGAGCCAATTAATTTTAGCCAATCCTGCACCTTTCCTTCCTCCCCAGGGGAGTGTTTACACCGACTATGAGGTTATGTCTCTACAAGTTGTACATGTTTGCCTGCAGTGCTCATTAAAATCAAGGCCCCTTCTGTAAACCTAGAAGTTCTGAAGGATCCCTCACAGAGAAAGTCCCCTACCCAATAACCACAGAACAATGAGCTTTATGTGCTGCATGTTTTCATTTATTAAGGGTCTGATCACAAACTTACAAGATAAAGTACCAGAGCTACATATCCCTACTTAAACTCTCAGCAACCCATTAGCTGTTCAAGCACTAGACAGCACCCCCTTCTACACACTTAGCTCACAGTCCCACTCACCCAGAGATCTTTCTGAGCTAAAATGATAAGCTGCACCCAAGAGGAAATTAAATATGACATTAACGATTGAGAGCTCCTCCTCATAAAACTGGCCCTGAAATACAGTAGAAGCATTGGCTGGGAATGTCTGAGGTTCTGCTCCTCGTCTGCAACAAGTACAAGTACAGATTTACCTGCTTCTGATAGAAACACCTGTATTATGACCATGGTTGATCACCTTAAACGCATCGCTTCATTCTGCTCCCAAAACTCAATACCGCCAAGGAAACCACAGATCTCATGACCCTTTCTCATGTTTTCTGGCTCCATGGACCAAAGGCCTCCAACAAAGGTCTTTGGCCTTGTCCCTTACTCACAGAGATTTCCCCAGTTTCTCTGAATCCTTTGACGATGTTATGTACCATAAATGTTATGTACCCAAGCCATCTGCAATCTAATTTTGAGGAACATTGTTTTTATAGAGCCAACTTTTTTGAGACCTGTAGCAGGCATCAAATTTAAAATAAGCTCATTTAGTGTATAATAGTGTACCATTTCGTTCGAACACATTTATGTTCTCTCTGCTTTATTGTAATTAAAGCATTGGTTTATGTGATTTAAAATTTTCAAATTAAAGAAAAAACACGTATAACACAGACACAATTCTAGCAAGCATAGCTTTGTTGTGTTAAGAAAATGCAAGCGTACACACATAAATGAGCTTGAACACACAAAAGTGAGTTTCAGTGCACACCAATGAGTTATTTATGTCACGAACCCCTGTTATGCCCTTTTTGTTGTTGTTCCATGCTGTAATGTCTCTCTTCACTAAGATACACTCTGGCAGAGCTATGTATGATGACATCAACATGTTCACGGGAACAAATAGGGAAATAGGGAAAAAATAACATGCAAAAATGATACTGTGCAAACATAAACCAGCAGAACTGTAGGGACTAACAGGCCACCTCAAATAAAGCACTGAATATGTCAGTGGGGGAAATAAGTATCTGATCCCGTACCGATTTTCTAAGTTTGCTCACTTACAAAGAAATGAAGGGTCTATAATATTTATTATAGGTTTATGGTAAAGGATTGAGACAGAATATCAACTAAAAATCCAGAAAAAACACATGATACAAATGTTATGAATTAAGTTGCATTTCAATGAGGGGAAATAAGTATTTGATCCCCTACCAACCAACAATAATTCTGCCTCTTACAGGCTGGTTATCTGCTTTTGTGGTACACATATTATTTTAAGAAGGTGCTCCTAACAACAATGTGGTATGTGTATAAAAGCCAGCTGTCCACAAAATCTCTATCTTTCATCTGCAAGACCAAAGAGCTGTCAAAGCAAGTCAGGAACAAGATTTTAGACCTGCACAAGGCTGGAATGGGCTACAAGACCATCAGCTAGAAGCTTGGTGAGAAGGGGACAACTGCTGGAGCGATTATTTACAATGGAAGAAATACAAAGTAACGATTAACAGGACTACACGGGAGGAGCTCGTGAATGATCTCAAGGCAGTTGGGAGCACAGTCATCAAACAAACCATTAGTAACACAATACGCCTGCATGGATTGAAATCCTTTAGCGCAGCAAGGCTTCCCCTCCTTAAGAAGACACATGTACAGACCCGTCTGAGGTTTGCCAATAAAAAGAGAAAGATTGGAATAAACTGCTGTGGTCAGAGACCAAAATTAAGCTCTTTGTCAACAACTCAACTTGCTGTTTTTGGAAGAAGAAAAATGCTGACTATGACACTAAGAACACCACAGTCCCTTCAGTCAAGCACAGAGGTGAAAACATTATGCTTTGGGGCTGGTTCTCTGCTTAAGGTACAGATTGACTTTGCTGCAACGAGGGGCCAATGGATGAGGCCATGTGTTGTAAAATTTTGGATGAGAACCTCCTGAGGATGGGTTGTGGATGGGTCTTCCAGCATGAAAATGACCCCAAACATACTGCCAAGGCAACTAAGAAGTGGCTCAAAATAAGCACATTAAGGTCATGGAGTGGTCTAGCCAGTCTTCAGACCTTAATCCAATAGAAAATTTACGAAGAGAGCTGTAACTTCAAGTTGCCAAGCAACAGGCAAGAAACCTTAAACATTTAGAGAAAATCTGTAAAGAATAGTGGATTAAAATGCATCCCAAGATGTGTGCAAATCTGATGAACAACTACAAGAAACGTCTTCCCACTGTGCTTTCCACCAAGGGTTTCTCTACCTAGTACTAAGTCATGTTTTGCTTAAGGATCAAATACTTATTTCCCTCATTGAAATGCAACTTAATTCACAACATTTGTATCATGTGCTTTTTCTGATTTTTTTTTAAATATTCTGTCTTAATCCTTTACCATAAACCTATGATATAAAATACATAAATACATAAAATATACCTTTTATAAAATTAATTTCCATAAATATGTGAAGGACACACACACACACACACACACACACATACATACATACAAACACATTTGCAAAATAATGAAAATGTTGGACAATTTTTGCTAACTTTGATCTAATATACACTCACCTAAAGGATTATTAGGAACACCTGTTCAATTTCTCATTAATGCAATTATCTAATCAACCAATCACATGGCAGTTGCTTCAATGCATTTAGGGGTGTGGTCCTGGTCAAGACAATCTCCTGAACTCCAAACTGAATGTCAGAATGGGAAAGAAATGTGATTTAAGCAATTTTGAGCGTGGCATGGTTGTTGGTGCCAGACGGGCCGGTCTGAGTATTTCACATTCTGCTTAGTTACTGGGATTTTCACGCACAACCATTTCTAGGGTTTACAAAGAATGGTGTGAAAAGGGAAACACATCCAGTATGCAGCAGTTCTGTGGGCGAAAATGCCATGTTGATGCTAGAGGTCAGAGGAGAATAGGCTGACTGATTCAAGCTGATAGAAGAGCAACTTTGACTGAAATAACCACTCGTTACAACCGAGGTATGAAGCAAAGCTTTTGTGAAGCTACAACACGCACAACCTTGAGGCGGATGGGCTACAACAGCAGAAGACCCCACCGGGTATCACTCATCTCCACTACAAATAGGAAAAAGGGGCTACAATTTGTACGAGCTCACCAAAATTGGACAGTTGAAGACTGGAAAAATGTTGCCTGGTCTGATGAGTCTCAATTTCTGTTGAGACATTCAAATGGTAGAGTCAGAATTTGGCGTAAACAGAATAAGAACATGGATACATCATGCCTTACCACTGTGCAGGCTGGTGGTATAATGGTGTGGTGGATGCTTTCTTGGCACACTTCAGGCCCCTTAGTGCCAATTGGGCATCGTTTAAATGCCACAGGCTACCTGAGCATTTATGACCACCATGTACCCATCCTCTGATGGCTACTTCCAGCAGGATAATGCACCATGTCACCATTCTTGAACATGACAATGAGTTCACTGTACTAAAATGGCCCCCACAGTCACCAGATCTCAATCCAATAGAGCATCTTTGGGATGTGGTGGAACGGGAGCTTCGTGCCCTCGATGTGCATCCCACAAATCTCCATCAACTGCAAGATGCTATCCTATCAACATGGGCCAACATTTCTAAAGAATGCTTTCAGCACCTTGTTGAATTAATGCCACATAGAATTAAGGCAGTTCTGAAGGTGAAAGGGGGAACACCATATTAGTATGGTGTTCCTAATAATCCTTTAGGTGAGTGTATATTACTGATATTGACCTCTTGCACACATTAAAATTGATCAACTATTATTCTTGCATTTTAAAAAACACATCACTCGTTACAGATAATTATGCAAATGCAAATCAGCCTACGCCCACAATTTGGATTGTAGAGGTAATTGGGGTACCTGAAGGGAAAAAAAAAAAAACAACAACCAGAGGCCGAACATGCAAAATCATCACACAAAGACGCATCACATTTGAATCACCAACCAAATTTGTGAATGTCCAAGGTGACAATGCAAATGTCAAGGCCACTGTGTGAGCTTTTATTCATTGTAGCTTGTTCATTGTTTTCACAACCTTATGCAATGTGACATTTGTTACTGTCCATAGTTTCAAAGATTTTGTTATGATGTAACATGATACGGATTACAGAGATAATATTCAAATAAAAATATTTATAAGAGCCCTTACACAGGGCTTCTGAGGAGTTTAAAGAAATAGGAGTTTGGGAGAGTGCTTATGACACACTGACGGAAAGACATTCCCTGTAGGGGATAGCATGGGATGATTAATTAGGAACTAAAGATGAAACAAAAGAAGACTGAAAACAAAACACTAACAGAGCTCCGCTGTCTCCTTAAGATATGGTGAGGCTCTGTAAAATAAAATAAAAAAACTCTTAATTCTTTCTGGACATTTGCCCTTAAGGCAGCTTAGGACACATTGACAAACCCAGTTTGATATGGCAATCAGCTATTCACCGGTAGCGGCGTTTGTTGGGTGGAGAAAAGATATTTCCCGCCTGAAGCTGCCAGAGTGTTCGGCCTGATTCTCATAAAGGCGATTGTCCACCTGGGTTGCTAGCCTATATAACTTCCCCAGATCCTGTGGTCGTCACTGCAGATCCACGTCACTGCATACCAGATGCTGAGAATAGGATGTGGCCAGAAGTGCTTTAACGAATGCACTCGTCCAAGAGGAAGTGATGCCTCACTGCAGTGGCCCATTTTAGTACTCTGCCTGTGAGCAGGGACACCATGAATGCATAAATGGTCTTTCAGCTGTAAACTGGGATATTCACTCAAATGTTAGTGGGTACTGTAGGATGTAGGCATTGCACCTCTGTGGCTTGTCCACATATGGCTGTGGAGTGGATAGTTGAGTTTTGGCCACCAGAGGGGGTAATTGAGCCACTGATTTGGGATCAGATGGAAACCCAAAAGTGACCTGCATCTTGAGCTGCTAAATATCTGCTTGAGGCACTAATCTCATGCATTTCCAACATTAACACAGTTAAGGCCTCTTCTTGTTTGTCAATTTAATTCAATTCAATTCAATTTTATTTGTATAGCGCTTTTAGCAATTTTCATTGCCGCAAAGCAGCTTTACACAGTCAAAAGAATTATTTAAGTTTGTATGAAATGTGAATTTGTATGAATCAAAATGGTCAGTTTGTCCCTGGTGAGCAAGCCGAGGGCGACAGTGGCAAGGAAAAACTCCCTGAGATGGTAATAGGAAGAAACCTTGAGAGGAACCAGACTCAACAGGGAACCCATCCTCATTTGGGTGAAACAGAAAGCAGTAAATGATCTGCATTGTGTAGGGTGTGTAGGGTGGGAGGCAGTTGAGCTATAATAGCTGATGTTAATTGATGTTAATATGGAGGCCAGGTAGTTATTGAAGACCCAGGTAGACTTGTAAGAAGTTCCAGTCATGAACTATCGAACTGTCAAGTCCCCAGAGAAACAGTTGCCAACACCAGTCAAGGCCAGAACCATTTTCTAGGTAGAGAGAATCATCCCCAGACACCAGACGCATCCCAGAGAGACACACGGGGCATCCATGTGACGAGATCTTCAGCCAGAAGGTCAGACAGGATGGGTCAGACAGGTCCGGAGGGCAGAGGGAGTCTGGATCACTGGCAGCTCGGGAACGACATGTGTAGCTCGACAGAGAGAGAGAAAGAGTGAAAGGGGAACACAGGAGGAGAGAGGAAAGAGAAAGAGGGGGGGGAGAGAAGAAAAGGAGAGATGGCAGTTAGGTATGGTTACAGTCAAACAATGTATAATGTGAATGTATATTAACTGTAGAGTGCAAGCAGAGACTCCGGCAGGACTAACTATGACAGCATAACTAAAAGGGAGAGTCAGAAGGAAACACAAACATGAGGGCTTCCTGACATGTAAAGCAAACAATCACCTCACCGTCAGCAAACCTGAGTGATCAATGAGAGTGAGGAAGACAGCATCCAAACATACCAGTTCACCATAATACTCTACGTCCATGAGTCCCCCAGATCTGCTCCTTTACCTATGGCAAATCTTTTTATAAAAATGCTTGGCTAAATAAATAGGTTTTTAGCCTGGACTTAAACACTAAGACTGTGTCTGAGTCGCGAACACTATTTGGAAGACTATTCCATAATTTTGGGGCTTTGTAAGAAAAATCTCTGCCCCCAGCTGTATTTTTCATAATACGCGGTACTGACAAGCAGCCTGCATCCTTTGATCGAAGTAGGCGTGGCGGATCGTAAGACACTAGCAGTTCGCTCAGGTACTGCGGCGCGAGAGTACTTGCCCCCTCTCTAAGGCCACAGGCTCTTTTAAACAACTACTCTATAGAGAAGATAACATGGTCGGTACATTTAGGTCATCAGCTGACTTAATTTTATTGCCACATAAAATTGCCAAAACTAGACATGACGAACTTAAACAACCCTAGATCATAGCACTGTCTACAGAGGCTTGTACTGTGAAGTGGGCCATGTGCATGATGAGTATATCACCCTGACACAGACTCATCCAACCACATGACCAGTTTCCATTTCTTCCAGTTTTAAAAAGTCCAATTTTAGGCTCCCTAGCAAATTGAACCTGATTTTCTGTTTAGTCTTCCCAAAATGTGTCTATCTTATATACACACACTTGTTTAGTCTTAATCCTATACATTTTTATCACAAGGTGTGTGGAAATGCCCTTAGATTCATTATTAAACATTTAATTTTGTGCCATTTGATGTAATGGAATTTTAAGGTTTAAAAAAAATTAAAATTAAATTTTTATTTATAAAATAAATTTATTTGATGAATTTATAAAATGTATCACACACACAGTCATACACAGTACGATATGCAGTGAAATACTTATACGACCACCAATGTCCTTAAAAGTAAAAGCTTATTTATAATAAATAAATATGGATAAAAAAGAAATACAATAGAAAAATAAATTTGGCTAGGTAAAATAAAATAAAAATATTTCTGTACAAATAGAATTATTCTTTGCAATAGAAAAATATAGAAAATATGGAAATTTTTGTGTAAATAAAGAAAAATGACTGTGCGAATATGCATGAAAGTGACTTATTATTAGTGTGACTTGCATGCATGATCTAAGAATGAAACATAAATATGAAGTGTGTATGAATGTGTCCATGAGTGTCCAGGATGAGTGCGAGAGCCAATGTCATGATTGTGGATGTTTTAGAAAATTGCATTAGTCCTGTCTTATATTGTGATGTTGTGGTTATCGCCTGCGGGAAGAAGCTCCTCCTCAGTCTATCTGTGTAATTTATTTGAGTGTGATGTTACTTCACTGGCAGGCCACTAGGGGGCAATACTGCACTGTGTACTGTATGTGTGGTGTGCACTGAATGCAGTAAAAGAAAAATACCGCTGCTCCATGTGTCCTGTACTGTTTTTCTCTGGTTGTCCCACAAAAAGCAAGTAATATTATAGATGTTAGTTGTGCATATTGATGCAAACATAACATAAATTGGCGACAAGTGAAATTGCCCACTGTCAATATTGAGCTGTCAGTCAAGAAATAGTTATGGCCACGATTATTGGACAGATTGATACGTTCGACGAGACGAGAGAGCACTGGACTACGTGTGTAGAACGTTTTGAACATTTTGTGAAAGCGAATGACATTTGCGAGGGAAAAAAAAGGTGTCAGTTTTTCTCAGTGTAATGGGAGCAAACACTCACAGTGGTTACCTAATCGGAATGTAGGTCCTACCGTCGCCGCGCTCGGCGGTACCGTTTGGCTTTGTGCGTTTGCTGGCTTTTACCGCTGAGTGGCGCTATATAACTACAGACTGACGCCTCATGCCTTAGTTCATTCTCCGCTGGATTAATGAGACACGGAGTTTTAGAACTGCACGTAGTAGCGGATAAAATTTATAATCACAGAACTAAAATGACAGTACAAATGTAGAATTCAAATTAAATCAAATCTTATTAGGATCAAATTTAAGCACAATAAATGTTAACACGGTGAGCCTTTAGATTTTATCACTTGTAATTAGAAAAAAAGCGTGTATGGATTTGTGTCATCTTATTTCTTGTGTTCTTTAAATTTATAGTAGATTTATTAACTAAAATAAATAACCATAAAATTAAAACAGTGTTAGGACGTTCTACTGCGTCAGCAGATGTCGGTCATTCAGCCCCGCTTGTGTTTTTGCATTATTATAAGAATGAAATGCAGTAGACTGTTATGATTTGTAACGGGTTCGACCCATGTTACTCAAACAACTCAGTTCAGGTGTAAGTAAATGTCTGTGCTGTTTGGGGGAGGGACGTGCTAATGATTTGGTCGGCTCTGTGTGTGTGTGTGTGTGTGTGTGAGAGAGAGGGGTGTCGCGGTCGTTTTCAGTGAAACAAAGGCTCAGCTGAAAAATGTTAAGCACATCAGTCACTTAACCCCCAATAAAAGGTATTTGAGTGTTATGATAGTTGTAATATAACAGATGCGCACTGAATACTAAACCTAAACCAGGCACGGAGATTAATAAACCAAGATAGCCCCCATACCCGTAAAAAAAATACCAAAGAATATTATTGTGTATAGACTGATTAAAAACAATGCAATTTACGTTATCATAAGGAAAATAACAAGTTCTTCCATTCCAATGATTAAAAAAAGGTAACAATGTCAACTTTAGAATCTAGAATCCAGGAGATTAAAATTACACAAATTGAAATCACTGAAAGTCTCCAGAAGAGCCTCAGATTCAAGAGGTTTTTAAAGTGGGGAGAAGTGCATTTCAGTTCCTCTGAATGTATAGGTGAGAACAGCCGATTAACACCTGGGGAGGGTGAATCATTTGTATTTGAATGTTGTCTGGCATTGTAAAGCACTATAGTGACACTAAAAGAACAACAACCCAGAAATAATTGGAATTCTTATACTGCATAAACATTATTTAGCACAAAAAAATTCCTCGCGCTCGGGAAAACTATGCGTGCGGTTGAGCGCTGATTAGACTATAGGAAATTAAATCGGAGGGTTTTTATTTAGACTATAAAAAAATTAACCTGCGTCTATTTTTAGGCGTGCCACTTTTTAGTTAGAAGTTTTCAATACAAATCTTATAATGCCCACATGACGGAATAAGGCACGGCTGGTGATGATTTTTTTTTTTTTTTAATCTGTGGCTATGACATCACTTCCGGGGCGTGTGGCACATCTGCGGCTTGTAAATTCTTGTGAATGAGGGCATTACACCAATTGTAAACACCCACACCATCTCCCCATCCCTTATTTCCACTGTGCACAAATCTAAAAAATTCATTCCAGCACTTAGGAGCAGAGAAAAGTAATACTTTAGAAAAGATAATTACTATTGTAAAAAAGTTTAAGGGGTATGAATACTTTTGTAAGGCACAGTAAGTGGTCTAGTTAATAAACAGTTATTCAGTTAAGTCAGATGTTTCTTATTTAATGTACAATATAGAGTTGATTTTATAATTTTTTTGACATTGAGTTACTTTGATGCAATACATTTCTCTATTTATTTATCACATAAAAATATGGTACAATTAAAACGTTTATTTAGACAACTTTAAGATCGCCAATGAATCACAAAAACATTTAAAATCACAATAAAATGGCTTATGCTTTTCAGATGAGCTTCATTTTAGTTACACATTTCAAAAATATTTTTGTGGAGACTGATATAGCTGAAAGCACCCCTTGAAGCTTTGCTGCGATTGGTGGTTCAGAAAGTGGTTCGAATCTTGCTGCCATGTATTGACATATATAAAGCCCAAGCTCTGTTTATTTATTTTTTTTAGGTGCACTGAATATTATTCATGATGTATATTTTCTTTAGTATTATAGGTCTTTTGCTGTGTTGTTTGTGTTTCCTGTCTTGTAAATATCTGTGCCAAAAAAAGCGGTCCTCTCTGGAGAGAGGAGAACCTTCCAGAAGGACAACCATCTCTGCAGCAATCCTTCCTCCATTAACGGATGATGGAGGCCACTGTGCTCATTGTTACCTTCAAAAAAGCAGATTTTTTTTCTGTAACCTTCCCCAGATTTGTGCCTCGAGACAATTCCTTTGACTTCATGCTTGGTTTGTGCTCTAAAATGAACTGTCAACTGTGGGACCTTACTGTATATAGACAGGTGTGTGCCTTTACAAATCATGTCCAATCAACTGAATTTACCACAGGTGGACTGCTGCAAAAACATCTCAAGGATGATCAGGGGAAACAGGATGCGTCTGAGCTCAATTTTGAGCTTCATGGCAAAGCCTGTGAATACTTATGTACATGTGCTTTCTCAATTATTTTATTTTTAATAAATTAGCAAAAACCTCAAGTAAAGTGGGGTGTTGTGTGTAGAATTCTGAGGTAAAAAAATGAATTTAATTCATTTTAGAATAAGGCTGTGACATAAAATGTGTAAAAAGTGATGCGCTGTGAATACTTTCCGGATGCACTGTATAAGGGAAACATCATACACTTACAAGAGAAAATTCAATCACATACTGCAGGAAAAAATCATACACATATGTGGGAAAAATCTTACTCATGTACAGGAAAGATGCTTTGCCCTTTTGGGCCACCGTAGTACACTTGCAATTTGATAGAATGTGGTAATATTGCAATTTCATTTCAACGGGCATTTTTGAACAGAAGCAAGAGGAGACAACAAGTTAGCAGCAGGGAAGATTTAACACATTAAAATCAGATCTATAAGGAAGAGAGCAAGAGAATAGAA
Organism: Clarias gariepinus; assembly: GCF_024256425.1. Taxonomy (NCBI): domain Eukaryota; kingdom Metazoa; phylum Chordata; class Actinopteri; order Siluriformes; family Clariidae; genus Clarias; species Clarias gariepinus. The sequence goes on from NC_071106.1 coordinate 35,970,330, forward strand.
ATAACTCCTTCATGTATAAAACATTCTTAACATTTCCTGAACAGAATTATTTTGTTTATGCAAATATGGTTTTAAAATCATAATGAAAATGTTCTTTGTCTTAGATAGATAGATACTTTATTGATCCCGAACGAAATTCCAGATATTAAGCAGCCATAGAGACAGTAAAGACAGCTTGTAGATTGCACATTGTATATCTTAGATATAGTCTGTACACATGTAAATGTAAGAACTGACTAAAAGTTACTAGTGAAATGTAAATCTAAGAACACAGCAATATATATAAGGAGTATTAAGTAAAGTATATAAATAAAAAATCTAAAGTAAAAAAAATGTTAATTGCAGTTCAGTCATTTTCTTTCTTGTTTGTCTTTCGACTGTTCCCTTTCAGGGGTCGCCACAACGAATCATCTGCCACCATTTAACCCTATCTTCTGCATCCTCTTCTCTTACACCAACTAACTTCATGTCCTCTCTAACTCCATCCATAAATCTCCTCTTTGGTCTTCTTTTAGACCTCCTGTCTGGCAGTTCCAACGTCAACATCCTTCTACCAATATGCTTACAATCTCTACTCTGAACCACCTCAATCTGGCCTCTCTGACTTTATCTACAAAACATCTTCCATGGGTTGTCCCTCTGATGAATACATTCTTGATTCTATTTATCCTGACACTTTTCCCCACCCATTCCAACCTGCCTGTACACGGCTCTTCACCTCCTTTCCACACTTTCTATTGCTCTGGACCGTTGACCCTGCATCTTCTTTACCCCTGCTCCCTGTAGCCTCACTGTTCCAATTAGGTTTCTCTCTTCACACACATGTATTCTGTCTTGCTGCAGCTAACGTTCATTTCTCTGCTTTCCAGAGCAAACCTCCACCCTTTTTTTTCAGAATCAGAATCAGAAAGAGATTTATTGCCAAGTACGCTTGCACATACAAGGAATTTGTTTTAGTGACAGAGTGTCCTAGTGTTTGGTGCTCTATAGCGTCGACCCGATGGCAAAAGTTCAAATAGAAGGTGGCTGGGGTGTGAGGGGTCCAATGTGGTATTCCTAGCCCTTTTCCTCACTCTGGATGTATATAGTTTTTGCAGTGTGGGCAGGGGAGTGCCATTAATTTTTTTAGCAGTCTGAACCGTCCTTTGTAGTCTTCTGATGTCTGCTTTTGTAGCTGAGCCAAACCAGACAGTTGTTAAAGTGCACAGGAAAGATTCAACCTCTGGTGGGCCTTTTTAACAATGAAGTCAATGTGAATGTTTCACTTCAGGTCCTGAGAGATGGTCGTGCCCAGGAACCGGAATGACTCGGATTTTCCTTCACCTGTTCCCTGCTCTCGCTACAAAGTACAATGTCATCTGCAAACATCATTGTCCATCGAGACTCCTATCTAACCTCATCTGTCATCCTGTCCATCACCAGAGCAAACAAGAAGGGGCTCAGAGCCGATCCTTGATGCAGACCCACCTCCACCTTAAACTCTGTCACACCTAAATCTCACCACTTACCGTCTTACAGCTCTCTTTCATGTCCTGCATCACTTTAACATACTTCTCTGCCACTCCAGACTTCCTCATAAAATACCACAGCTTCTCGCTTAGCACCCTATCATTCGCTTTCTCTAAATCTACAAAGACAATGCAACTCCCTATTACCTTCTCTGTACTTCTCCATGAGCATCCTCAAAGCAAATACTGCTGTTGTACTCTTTCTAGGCATGAAACCATATTGCTGCTCACAAATGCTCACCTCTGCCCTTAACCTAGCTTCCACTGGTCTTTCCCAATGCTTCATTGTATGGCTCATTAGCTTTATGCATCTGTAATTGCCACAGCTTTGCACATCCCCCTTGTTCTTAAAGATCGGCACTAATATACTTCTTCTCCATTCCTCTGGGATCCTCTCATTCTCCAAAATTTTGTTAAGCAGACTAGTCAGAGACTCTATTGCAACCTCTCCGCACTTCCATACCTCCACAGGTATGTCATCAGGACCAACTGCCTTTCCACTCTTCATCCTCTTTAATGCCCTCCTCACCTCATTCTTACAGATTTTTGTTACTTCCTGCTTCACAAAAGCCACCTCTTCTACTCGTTCCCTTTAATTTTTTCTCATTCATCAAATTTTTAAAGTACTCCTTCCATCTTCTCATCACCAGTGCAAACAGTATTAATTGTGAAAAAACCTAAGTAGTCGTGCAAAGAGCAGCATAAAAGTGACAATGAAATAAAGTCTGTGTGTAAATGGCAAAGTATGCAATAGTTAAAGTAACTGAGCAGACCATGATGCTAACAGAGAGGAGTTATGCATGTAACACCATGATGTAAAAAGCAGATTAGCCTGGCATAGATCCCCCAGTCCACAATTTCCATGTCATTGTAGTGTGGTGTTAAAGAGTGGAATGGCTCTGGTCACAAATAATTTTTTTATGTCTGTCCGTTGAGCAGCTTTGTGACAGCATTGAATCCTCTTTGTGACAAATATCATTCGCAACATCATTACAAATATACAAAAAGCAAATGCACTGCTGGTCTTGAACAAACACATGCCCCCACTGTCCCCAACTGAACCCCAAAACAGTGCTTATATTACTCATAATCACTAATAATAGATACATACTATCTTGAAGAAGATATATGTGTTACACTTTACAGGTCATTGCCATTCAAAACATGTACACATGATTACCAATAATATCAGCATTATCAGATTCACATTTTTGTGACTATGCTAAATCAACCAGCTAAGTAAACTAATTCAAATACACTAATTTAATATAAACATGTTCAATCATCTTTCACAACTGATTTGATTTGACTTTTACAGATAGTGGATAAAAAGAACATAAAATTACCCAACAGCATGTCAGAAACTGGTGGAGAGCATGCCAAAACGCATGAAAGCTGTAATTGCCACCAAATTCCACCAAATACTGATTTTTTTTTTATGTTATTTAGCCAAAGCATCAACACAATGGTTACAAATTATTTGCATTTTTATTTTATTTAAGTTATTAAAGCTCTGCAAATACTGCATGATCTTGGGCTATTTTTATGTGTTGTGATGGTGTATCTTGATGTGGGTGTCATGATCCCTCAGTCGGTGTATGCGAGGTCGTGGCATAAATGCAGGAGGCGAGCTGGCGTTTTAATAAAGGCTTTTATTGGCTTTTATGGTGAATCCTTACGTCACCTGACCGGCAGTCCAACCTAACAAAACTATAAACAGAAAAGAACAAAAACCCGACGCTTTGGCGCCCTCTAGGGGTTAACCATTACAGTGGGTTCTTTCCTTTAAATATAGATTCTAAGCAACAATAGTTATATTTTGAATTTAGGAGAATTATTGTCAGCAGTTCACTAAAAAATAAATTAAACAAAATGTTTCATCTCTACAATACATGCACCTATAAGAAAAAGGAAAAAAAAACATAAGAAACAATTATGCTGCACTGGTCTCTTAATTTTTTCAAAAGCTGTATATGTTAAAGCCTTAACTTTAATCTCCAAGCAAATTTGTTTGCATTAAACAAATGCAGGCAAAGTAGCAAGCTGGAGACTTGAAAGCGTAATTGACATGCAAACGTGTCTGAAATAAAAAGGTTCTGTGGTGGACAAGAGAATAGCAATATAAATGGTCTACATTTAAATTGTGTCTAGCAAATAGTTGACACAGATCATTTCTTTTATCTAATTTATTTATTTAGTTATCTAATGGAACCACAGGGGGCACAATTTAAGATTTTCTTGAACCAGTCCCAAGTCTGGATAAATGCAAAGGATTGTGGCAGGAGGGGCATCCAACATAAAGCATTTGCCAAAACAATAATGGACATTATTAACGTGACTTTTATACCAGATCGTTCACGAGCCAGGTTAACAACGACCAACACCGGTACTGTTCACCTACAGGGTGCCGGTGGAAATTGGGCTACTGTTGGTTGAATAAAGGCGAGGCGGAAGTTCATAGACAGAGAGAGAAAAGGAATGGCAAGAGTTTAGGAGTGATAGTATGGACCTTGTATCTTGTATTATGACAGTCAAGGCAAGAGAATTGTGTGACTAATGGAGTGAAGGAAGGTGGTTATATTATGTGTCCATGGAACCAGGTGGAATGGTAGCAAGGTTAAACGCTTAAAAAACCCTTTATGGGGCGGTAGGAGGGTTCAAGTTGTTTTACCTTGCAAGGAAGGTTCTGAGGTAAAAAGGGTATCAGATAGGATAATAAGCCTGAAGCTGGAAAATTGGAGGTGTCTTTTTCAATGTTGTTAGTTGAGATAGTGTTGATTGGTGCAGATTTCAATGGACATGTTGGGGAACAGAGGTTGTAACGAGGTTTTTATATAGACGATTTTAAGCAGATGAACCCGCACTCTGAGCACTGTAGCATCAAGAAAGGCCATAGTTCACCACTAGTAGTTATTTACAAGTTTGCACTCAACCTGTTATATTTCTGTGTATTCTTTTGATCACACTCCATCCTGTAAAGTTTGTAGAATAGCACGAGTAGAGTGGAAACCTCCCCTGCCTTAGAATGAAGTTTCTTTTTGTCCTCCTAATCTTGAACAAGGGATTGTTGTACATAGTGCAACCTCATCCACATGATAATGTTTTTTCGGCGATTCGCTAATTGGACCGCTAAGCCATATACCAATGAGTCTTGTTATGTGTGCCAACATTTCCCTTCCGCTGTAGGACAGACGCCACTGAGACCCCTACCTGGTAATGAATCAGCTCTCTCCGTAGTTGTACGAGTTTGTATTAGTTCCTTCTGTCGAAATGGTACTCAGTAAAATAACTCTAACCTGACACATAGCTTATTTTTTAATCAAACAGGGTCTGACTGGTGGTGCAGACTGATGCATTACGATCATAATTTCTCAAACCCTTGTGACTATTCACTTACCGCTTTAGATATTAGCCTCCTCCGCTTCAGCATGAGGAAAAGAGCTCTCGTCACTGCTTACCAGGTCTTTACCTTGCCCAATTTCAAATATCCTTACTGATTCATAGGAAATGGTTCTGTATTTCTTGGAAACATGCATCTAGATATGTGAAGTGAAGCATATTTTCCCTATTCTCCAGATGGTTCTTGTCCTGAAGGTAATTGCTTATTAATCCACCCTGACCCACATGGGACCATTTAATCACTATTCAGATTGGTATTGGGTTTGTGATAAGGCTGTTTACATTTTCCTCCCTGCTAACTGGGCTGGAATTTGCGCCCCTTCTCAATTTAGAGGCTCTTTTACACTGGTCACACGAAACATGCTCGCCTTAAGCGATAGTGACCCATTCCCTCCCCGTGATCATCAGTTACAGATTAAAACTGTTACATTTTGGCATGCTCTTTTCCCTCAGTATGGTGTCAATAAACAAGCTACAGTTAGTCAAAAATGCAGATGCCTGCGTTCTCACTAGATCCAGAAAATATGATCATATAACACCTATATTATCATCCCTGCACTGGCTACCGGTTCAATTTAGAATTAATTACAAAATAGTATTACTTACATACAAGGCTTTAAATGGTTTAGCTCCCACATACCTAACCAGTCTTCTGATACGCTATAATCCACCACGTTCCTTAAGATCACAAAACTCCGGACTTCTGGTAATTCCCAGAATTTTAAAATCTACAAAAGGGGGCAGGGCATTTTCATATTTGGCTCCAAAGCTTTGGAATTATGGAATAGCCTTCCAGACACTGTTCGGGGAGCAGACACGGTTTCCCAATTCAAAAGTAAACTCAAGACGCATCTCTTTAATCTGGCATACGCGTAACTCATCCCATAACGTCATACTCCAGTACACCTATCCTGAATGGCAACTACGCTAATTCTCTCCATCTTTTCTGTATTTTTCTACCCATCCCGAGACATCTGGAGATTGTGCCAGCTTTAGTAGACAAAGGCCAACCCTGCAAGGTTTCTAAGGCATCCAGAGAAGGACCAGCTCCAGCTGGATTCTGCTTTATGATGGCTGGAGCTACACATCCTGCTCCTGTGCTTCCAGTGATCCAGACCCCATCTGCCCTCTGCATCTGCTGACTCCCTGTGCTGAACTGGACTTCATGTTAATCTACACAACTTTTGTTATATTGCACTTTCACCTGCACAACACACATGATGTTTCTATCTGTTATCACCCAGATGAGGATGGGTTCCCTGTTGAGTCTGGTTCCTCTCAAGGTTTCTTCCTATTGCCATGTTCCTATTGTTTGTCCTATGGTAGGTGATAGTTGTTGTACATACATCCCAGCTAATGATGATGAACATGGAAAAATTTCTACTGCTTTGGAAAAGATGCGCGAGGTTGCTTCTCAGTTAAAGGAAGATGAAAAGGGTCAAGTAGGCTGGGGAGTTTGGTATACTTTGTTTGGTCAATGGGCTCCTTATCTCTCCCTTGTCATACTGGTTTTGTTTATTTCATTGTTGTTGTGTCTTCTAGGTCCATGCATTTTTCGCCATGTGCAAAATCTTTTGTACAAGTATGTTTCAGGTTATGTTCCTGAGCCACGTATGATGACCTATTATCCGACGGCAACTTCTTGAAAGCTCTGAGTTTTATTCAACGATATTTCTATGAATGAAAGTGGGGAATTGTAGGGAATATTTGATTTTTAGTGTGTTTCATGATATTCTGTGTGCGTGAGAACATAGTCTTATTAGAGAGGTTAAAGATCCATTTTCTCTCTCTGCTCAAGGCTCAGCCTGCTCTTTATGCCTGTGTGTGCACGCGTCATTGGACACACATGCTACACACACAGACCTCTTCTACTTTCGACTTCACAGACACACACACAAACACTTTCTCTCTGCTCCACACAGAAACACTGCTTTGTCATGATTCTTTTCAAAGGAAAAGTGCAGGGTAATTTGTTTAATTTTTTTTTTATTTTACAGCAGTGATTCTGTTAGTGTGTCACTCAATCGAGTGTCAATAGAGAGATTTCTTTCTTTCTTTTTTTCCAATAAAACAGTGTTTTCATTGTGTGTGTGCATGTGTGTAAAAAGAGTGAAGAAATGGTAATTGCGTAAGATGAAAAGGGGGAGGAGGAGCTTACTTTGGTTTCACACACATGCACAGTGCCTGCGCGCACAAATGGAAACACTTTTCTGTCGGGATTTATTTTTACTTTTTTTTAAGGTAAAGTGCAAGTAGAAAAAAGAATTACTTAATATTTTGTGCAAATTATTTTTATGTATTTATTTTTTGGGGCTGTGAAATGAATAATTTGAGTTTCCAATTTTTCTTACGGTAGTTTTGGAATACGAGCCCGCTTCCAGAACGAATTATGCTCGTAATCCAAGGTTCCATTGTATATCACTTAAAGGATCCCGACGTTGGAACTGCCAAACAGGAGGTCTAGAGAAAAACCAAAGAAGAGATTCATGGTCAAGTAGAACCATCCCAAGCAGACCAAATGAGGCCGTCTTCAGTAGTGAGCCACAGCTCTCCGTGCCGGGGAAATCTTTGACCAGAATTAAAGCACCAAGATGTGTCAGACAGGTCTGGAGTGCAGAGGAGGTCTGGTTCAACTTAGGAGTGACATATGTAGCTCAAAGAGAGAGAGAGAGAGTTTAGGGTTTTTAATCACACTTTATTTTATTGTAAAACAATGCTTTATATACATACACAGACAAACACACACACACACATATATACAGTGGTGTGAAAAACTATTTGCCCCTTCCTGATTTCTTATTCTTTTGCATGTTTGTCACACAAAATGTTTCTGATCATCAAACACATTTAACTATTAGTCAAAAATAACACAAGTAAACACAAAATGCAGTTTTTAAATGATGGTTTTTTATTATTTAGGCAGAAAAAAAATCCAAACCTACATGGCCCTGTGTGAAAAAGTGATTGCCCCCCTTGTTAAAAAATAACGTAACTGTGGTTTATCACACCTTAGTTCAATTTCTGTAGTCACCCCCAGGCCTGATTACTGCCACACCTGTTTTAATCAAGAAATCACTTAAATAGGAGCTACCTGACACAGAGAAGTAGACCAAAAGCACCTCAAAAGCTAGACATCATGCCAAGATCCAAAGAAATTCAGGAACAAATGAGAACAAAAGTAATTGAGATCTATCAGTCTGGTAAAGGTTATAAAGCCATTTCTTTATAACCTTCATTTAAAAACTGCATTTTGTGTTCAATTATGTTATCTTTGTAATAGTATAATAGTTAACGATTTTTGATGAGCAGAAACATTTAAGTGTGACAAACATGCAAAAGAATAAGAAATCAGGAAGGGGGCAAATAGTTTTTCACACCACTGTATATATAAAACAGCCGAAAGACAAAGATAATCCGATAGTCTTATCTGATCTGCAAACAAGAAGTGTCTGTAAAACGAAGCTGCAGGCAACTTCACAAGGCATGGGACACTAGGTTTGCTGTGCCTGGAGCCATGCTACTGTAAGACCAGATGCCTCAAAGTAAACCCAAAAACTAGGGTTTAAATCAGCAATCTGGTAAACAAAGCGGACAGTTTTACAGCTTGATATCAATCTAAAGCTGGCTTTATTTAAAGAACGTTGGTGAATACAGAAAATTGGTAGCATGAACAGAGCTCATGCTAAATTATTTTATAAAAGGCATTAAATCTCTAAATGGATGAGCCCACGTGACAGCCAAAACACCAGGCTAATGTATGCACAAAAGAGGGAGCCACGTGAGCTAAGCCTCACAACCACAACCAATTGAACCAATCACCCGTGGGACGGACTGACTTCAAAGGGTCAAAACCAGCAAGCTCAAGTCACAACAACCACTACTACAATAACCAACCTTCAACAACCTCTTTCAAGGAGTTTAGGCATCTGCCCTTGCGGGCGCTTCGCTGCTGGCGTCATCCGCTCTTGAAGAACTCTCAACAAGACTTTTTGCCAGAATTCCAAATGAAGAAACCCTCAGGAGAAGTTCTAGAGCGCAGTCATCGATAACCAGGCAACCAACGCTTTCCTGAAAAAAATAATCTCTACAACAGCGCACCAACCAATCAGCAATGCCGCGATTCCCTTCGCTGGAGGCGAACCACCGGATGAGAACGAAATGTAATGCAAGTAAACAAACAAAGCTGCATACCTTGCTGAAAGCAACCATAAGATTAAACCCAAGACTCTGCTTTTTGTGACTTTCTTGAGAATTCATTAATTTTTACCTTTTAAACTGTGTGTGTGTGTGCGTTCAAGTAGCATAGTTTCATGTTTCGTAGATTAGTCAAATAAATTCTTGTTTTTTATAAAGAACTGTTGTCTTGGTCATGTATTGTAAGTCTAAACATTTGCCCAGATCTTGTTACCTTGCTCATAAGTGCTAAAAACTAGATTTTGTGTTATCACCGTTGGGCACGTGATTAGCAGAACTGGTAAGATACACTAAATTGTGCTAAACGCTGGACAGGTAGTCAATAAAGTGTACATTATAAATTTTGATTCAGTTAATTGCATTAACCCAAGTTGTTAAAGATTCGATACACCTCTGACCCACAGCTAAACACTACATATTAATGGTGAAGAAGGCGACAGTTATTCGTGCGTCATTATTTTGTAAACCCTACATATATTGGTGGAGAATGCATTGGGCAAATGTCTACAATATACACATATATATAAAGGTTTATGCACCCTGTTACAATGCACAATCGTACCCAGTGTTTATAACTTTGCTTTGATCCAGGCTACTGTCTTGTCCTGTCTTTTACCTCTGACTGTAGTTTTTTGTGTTTCATGAGTTGCTATGTTTCTTCTTGTAGTCATGCATCAGAGCAGCTGTTTAGGACAGGGTAACTGTTGGCGGTGGTGTCTGTGGGGACATTGGGGATTTTGTTTATCAGTACTTGGTGCAGTGTTTCTCTCTGTCGTACTGGTGTGTTCAGGACTGACCTGTTTAAGTGGTGACTGTGGTGTGTCATTGCGCTGTGGTTTGGTGAGGCCCACGCCAGGCTTTAGCTCTTTTGTGTTTTCTGGCTCGCTTCCTGCGTTCTTGCTGCTGTTTCCCGGCCGAGTCGCACTGTGAGCTCCCCAGCCGCACAGCTCCCTGCAGACAGTCGTCCCTGCAGATAACTTTTGTGTCCAGTAACTCTGCTGCTCAATGGTGGTGAAGACTCTTATTCCCTACCTTAAAATTGATGTTAAATGGTCTCTCCTGGTCATTTTAAATCATTAAAACTTGCCTGTGGAAGGTCAGGACCTGTTTCACACTGTTGCTCTTACCCCCGAGCAGGATTGGTTTCATGGGGCTGGTAAATTTCCCAAACTAGGCCAGCTCCTTTATTATCTCTTGATGAACGGGGGCACATTGAAGAACATCACTCGTGTTGCTGGAGCAAACAGAGGGGTAACCTGAACCATGATGCCTCTCCCTCGTGTTCTGTTTTTTAATAGCGTGCTTACGAGCTTTTTAAGTGAGGAAAACCACCACTTTGTTCATCGGGGAGGGAGAGTAGATGCTCTCACATCCTACCTGCTCTCACACTGCTAGCAGCACCTTATCTACCTGGACACCATCTCTTGGAAGTCTCCTCACAGGCCTCAGAGGCCATGGTGTCCCATTCACTATAAAATTATAACTTTTTAAGTAGTAACACTTACTACTAAAAAGGAAATGTGGAGGACAGTTTTCCAAAAACTTGGCAGGACACAAAACAGCCGTCCACATCCACGAGAGAGAGAGAGAGAGAGAGAGGTTTTTTTTGAGGTTTTAAACTCACTTTTTTATTACAAATTAAAGGAAGAAAGTCTTTGGCTGTGCTGCATCCTGCTACTTTACTCAGAGTCTGACTGCGGGTTTTACTTTTACCGATGTGTTTTGTATTGAACAGTTACTCTCTTTTCCTCCTGGGTTTTGGCGTAATGCTCTTTTTAGGTGTCGGTGGTGATGTGCTGGTTTGTGGCTGCTGTATTTCCTTTATGGAGATTTTAGGGACAGAGTCTGCGTTAGGGGCGGGGTCACTGTCAGTGGTGGATACTGCACTCGTTCTGTTTACAGTGGTGTCCGTGTTGTTGTCTGCTCCCGGCGCGGTGTGTGTCTCTGCGGTGGTGGTGTGTTCAGGGCTGACCTGTTCGAGTCGCGTGGGTCCCACCTCTTGTGTCCCACGTCCCCGCACTCGAAGCACCTCAGCGGCTCCATGGTGGCGAAGACGGTGTAGCTGCTGTCCCCCTCTTTACATTTAAAGTTCACATCCAGGGTCTGATCTTCGTTATTTTAGATCATTAACACCTGCCTGTGGAAGAACAGGACGTGCCGCATGTTGGAGCTCTTACACCCGAGCGGGATAGCTCTCATGGGGCTGACGAACTTCCCGAAACGACCCAGCTCCTTCATTATAGCCTCGTCCTTTATGAACGGAGGCACATTTGATATGACCACACGCGCCGCAGGGCATACAGAGGACTGACTTTAACAGCGACTCCACTTACACATATTCCGCTCTGCGTCAGTGTGCTTGCGAGGTCAACCCTGTTTACAAACAACACCACCGCTTTATTCATCCGGGAGGCAGAGTAGATGTTCTAACACCCGACCTGCTCCCCCACCACTTATAAGCATCTGGTGTTATCCAAGTATTTTATTTGGAATGAAAGCATAAAGTACAATGTTTGTGTGCAGCTGTTCAGACATTAGTGTATTTGTTGCTTTTGCTATTTATTTATTTTTTTTGCATGAGTTCATTCTGGCAGGGATTCTGTGTCCTAAAAAGGCTGGGAACAAGTGGACTTAAATGGAAAAATAGGGAAAGTTGTACAAATTTTTTAAATGCAAAAGCAGTGATTAAAAATGTATTGTTCCTATGGCACATATTAAAAAATGACAGTGCCTGTTGAATTTGGAGATGATTGTATTTTTTATGATAAGAGCATTTTTAGTTTAAATTTCAAATTAGAATATATTATTTTAACATGGGTCCATTGTAATGAAACAAAGCTATATGTTACCTCAAGCTCAGCCAAATACACATGTAAAAACCCCATTAAAATTTGTTCAGTAGTTTCTACGTGATTCAAACAGGAAAACAGAAAGAGAAAAATTCCAAAAACCATCTTGATGTGTCACTGTCTCCAAGACCTACAAAGGTGCATGCACTGCAGAGTACCTAAGGATTTAGACTTATAGTGCCCTAAGAACACAGAGAGTCAAACTGTCCCAGGTAGTGACAAAGACAGAGCAATCCACACCAAATAATCCACAGCCACTTTCAGAACATCAGCCACACGCATCTCATTGTTGCAGGAGAGAGAGAGAGAGGCTGCTTTTACGACAGCTGTTTAAGAGAGTGTAGTCCAGTGTGGGAGATGCATTGTGGGTAATGCAGTCCAGTGAATGTAAATGGGAGATGTAAGCTGAGATATAGAGCCTGAGTTTGTTCTGTTTTCAGTAGTTTTTAGTTTGATTTAAGTGCAGGATCCACCCGAAAGTTTTGTACCATAGCCTGACAATGCACCAAATAAAAGAACAGGCACGCATCGAACAGTTGGTCAATCTCATCATTGCACAAGCATGAATTAACGGGCTGTTACATTTACATTTACATTTAGGCATTTGGCAGACGCTCTTATCCAGAGCGACTTACAAAAAGTGCTTTAATGTTTACATAATTGGATACATACTTACACTGGGTTAACTAGGTTTATAAATAAGTGCCATTAGTCCAACACAACTAAGAAGAGTTTTTTTTTTTTTTAACTATTTTAATACCAGAATCATGCATTCGTAGGCATTGACCTCACACAGTAACAGTTTGGCCTTCTTCAATGTCCGTGATCTCAAATTCTGGTTCTCTGTTAATGTGACCAGTGATGTTTTTGGAGCAGGTGTGGCTCTGCAATGCTTTTCAATTCTTCGTTCTTGAAACTGGTGACATCACAAACCCATCTGTCCTCAGCTTTTGCATGTAGGGACAGAGACTGTCCAGAACACTCTCTGAGTCCAGACTTTCTGCTTTCTCATAAACATGATTATACCACAGTTAGTTCTGACCCCGTATTCTGATTGAATGACATACCATAAGTGGTGATATAGAGCATAGCAGCGTTGATACACATATATATATATATATTAGATGTATAATCCCGCTGTGTCAGAGTTGTTTTAACAACAGCTGTCTTTTACCAGCATGGGTAAAAATTGGAGGAGAGTGATTGGGAAAGCAGCTGCCTGCCAAAATGCACAATCAAAACCAGTCACAGAAGTACTTTCAGCAAGAAAAAACATCTGATAATGGTATGTATAAACTAATAAATCGAATTATTATTTAACAACGTATAATTATTTTGTTCATGGCTAACTTGCACTACAAAGCTAACTCAGTTCTAATACGAGGCCGAATTCCAAGTCCCTCTCTGATCAAGACTATTAATTTATCATTGTATACTATTTGGAAATCAACCCCAGAATCCTGGAAGTTACAGTAGCTAATTTCCTAAAGCAGAACATGAGAAAACATAAAGAGAAACCTATTAGATTTACATAACTGTCCAGCATCATTGGGGTTTAATCTCTTCACCTTTTGGCTAGGAATTTATAAGTACTTATGCCACTGCATTGAAACTTACAGAAAACTCAAGAAAGTATATGTCAGAAGTCTAGTCCCTGGAAAACAAGCTATGCAACTGAAGAGCATGGTTTTGATTTCAACAGGAAATATGAGACTGTAACATGATTTGCTTAGCAGAGATTTGGGTGTCAAAGAGGTAGACAGACCCTGTGAACCTTCAGAGTTCTTTGTGTACCAAATGGACAGAAATACTTATCATTTTGTTTAGGATTATATGTTATTATCAACCAATCTTGCTGTGATCACTAACATGTACAATTCTAAATAACTTCTGCTCTCCTAATCTAAATTAACTAATGCTTAAGTTTCAACCATACTACTGTGGAAGTTTACAAAAGTTATCATACTGTATGTTTACATTCCCTCACTACAGTGGCCCTTAAAGAACCATACAGTGCAACTGTTTACTTACACCATATTGCCAAAAGTATTCGCTTGACTGCCTTCAAATACATATGAATTTGAGTAACATAACATAGGATGTTGGCCCACACTTTGCAGCTATAACAGCTTCAACTTAGAAGGTTTAAAAGTGTGTTCATGGAAATTTTTGACCAGTCCTTGCTTTGTGCGCTGGTGTTCAATCATATTGCAAGAATGAGGTCATCCCCAAACTGTTCCCACAAAGTTGGCTTTGTCCAAAATGTCTTGGTAAATAACAACATCATATAAGATCAAGAATCGGATGTTACTCAAGTCCATATGCATGAGAAGGCAGAAGAGCAGATACTTTTGGCAATATACAGTATATTTCTTATATATATAAATATATAGACTGTATATTTTTTTATCTGAAATTATTTAAAATGTCAACTTTTGCCCAACACAAAACACAGCACTCTGTCATGTCTAAATGACTGGCAACAGGGGGCTGGAAAGTGGCATAGAATCTGGTTTGCAATTTTATGCCATAGCAGTCCAATTTCTCTTCATTGGAACTAAGAAGCTAACAACTAACACTACTCAGTTTTCTTATTACGGTTAGTATGTAGCTGTCAAACCATTCCACTGATTTGGGTACTCTAAATATTCTGTATTAAGTAATACATTTGAATATAAAATCAGATTTTTGGATTTGAGCAGCTCTTGACGAGAATCATGACAACATAGGCAAGAATTAAGACAACATACTGTGGTTATAGAAGATTCAAAGCTTGTACAGTAATTGTGTTTAATGTCAGGGTGCTTGGAACTTAAAGGTCTAGGATGTTTTGGCCTATGTGCCATTTTTTTATATCTTTACAATAATCTTCTGACTGTACATAAGATCAGCATTTGACCAGTGCCTCTTGTGTTTGCCGCTGCTTCTGCGAGAGCATGCAAAATCACACACCATGTAAAATAAAACCTTACTATGGATTTTCCTAAAACACAACATTTTCACTAGAGACTGGTCAGTGCAAGAAATATACCTTTGATTTTAAGTCATTTATTTTATACAGTACATAATTATAATAGTGACATATTTTTTTCTAGGTTATAAATCTGAAAGTAAAAAAAAAAGAAGAATAGTCAAGGCATAATATTTACATTTACATTTAGGCATTTGGCAGACGCTCTTATCCAGAGCGACTTACAAAAAGTGCTTTCAAAAAGTGTTTCTGTGTAATATCACTGAAAATGTATAATTCTCATTTTGGGTCTGCACAAAAAGCTTAGCCTATCATAAGGGTTCCAATATATATTTTTTTAAGTTATGTGCAATGAGGGTGTAATAAAAAATAAGAGTACATATAATATAATAATAATTTTTATAATAATTAAAAAATTGCTCAATACACTAACAATAGTCAAACGAGTGAGGAATCATTGTCTAACAGAGTAAAACATTTATGAAGTAATCTGTCATCTTTATCTGTTTACTAACACTAGTTAATAATGTCATTTATATTTTTAAATACCAATACCACCTTTAGCATGTTCTGCTTCAACTATATATCATGTTGTTCTCCTCCCAAACAAATTTGTGTAGTTTACTCTCTTTTTGCATGTGTTTATAGTATGAGGACGTGTTTGAAAGAAGTTTGAATCTGTGCACAGACTAGAGTTGCCAGACACTAGAGAAAACTTTGACAGAAATTTCAGGCGAGAAGAAGAAAGCTTGACAAAACTGAGATTCTTTAGAGCAGAGATGATGGAATTAATTTTTATTTTCTTTATATTAGGAAATTGTGGCTTGGCTGATAGTACAACAATAGAATATATTTATAATGGTAGGAAAACATCCTGGGACAATGCACTAAGGTACTGCAGGGAATACTACAGCGATTTGCCTTCCTTTCAAAGCACAGAGGAACAGCAGCAACTTGTAAACATATTTCCCGAAAAATATCGTTCAGTTTGGATTGGGTTGTTCAAACCAGAGGAAGAGTCAAACTGGTACTGGTCTGATGGACAGCCAGTTTTATTCTTATCATGGTCTAGCGGTTATCCTCAAACTGATTATTATTATTATTATTTGTATAGTTACTGTACTGTTTTGTATAATGGACAATGGAAAAATTTTGACTGTCAGATAAGTTTTCCCTTCTACTGCTATCGATACTTGATTTTGGTGAATGAGAAAAAGACATGGGAAGAGGCTCTTCAGTACTGCACCACTAACTACACTGGCTTGGCTTCTCTGCCAGATGGCACACAAGTGAGTCAGGCACAAAAGGAGATTGCACTGACGCAAACAGTCAATGTTTGGACCGGACTGCGCTTTATGAATGGAAACTGGTTTTGGCTGAGCGGAGAATCAACTGAGGACCTGGATTTCCTGCCATCATGTCCGGCTCAACCTTATCACTGTGGAGCATTGAAGTCCACAGCAAACGTCTGGGAGAACCAAGACTGCAGCGATAAGCTGAATTTCCTCTGCTATAAGAAGTGAGTAATAAATGTCCAGAACAAAGATTTCATAGATGTTAATCAATTAAATCATTGCATCGTTTATGTCTCAAAAATGTAAATTAAATCCATTACTGTTAGGTGTGGTTTTGCGAAGAAAAAACAAGGTGTCCTCATTTTTTAAGTTGTTGCATTAGCTAAAATCACATTTGCGATTGATAATGTATATGTGTTATTGTACTGTTTAGTTATGAGATTATTACGTGATCTGATGTATACTTAGATCCTGAAATATGCAAAACAATAGAGCATATACATAACATATAATTTTAAGTAAAAAGTAAAAGTAAAACTGGCTTTTTTTTAACAGTTAAATTGGTGTCTGGAGCTCTTCATTACATGTAAGTATCAGTTTACCTTTACATGAAACTTAATATATAGTAGAAAATGCATAGAATGATTCATTTTGCTCTCTCTCAAACAGATGACTTCTGCATGGAGATTGTACGCAGGACACAATACATATAAATTATTAAACACGATGTATCATTTGTTTGACTTTCTTTAGTAATAGATCATTTGTAAAGAATTGAAAGTGAATTTCATGCAGGCTTAATGTCAGATATTAAAACTAACTCACCTTCAAAGTGAAATTTTTTTTCCAGAATGTAAAGTAGGACTGTGTAGGATATACATAGAATGTTAAATAAACTAACTCAATCATACTAATATAACTATATTAATATTAACATTTATATATTTATGTTCGG